>NC_047112.1:99327421-99627421 GCF_902500255.1 Thalassophryne amazonica | reverse complement strand
GGTCGTGCAAACACACACACCTACACATACAGCAGGACCCAAGCGTAAGAAGCATGCGTATTCTCACACAGGACATGAGTAACAGTACCTAAACCACCCAAAACACTGCGACAACACAGACCCCAACATTCAGTTTGGT
The DNA here is from genome assembly GCF_902500255.1 of Thalassophryne amazonica. Classification (NCBI taxonomy): domain Eukaryota; kingdom Metazoa; phylum Chordata; class Actinopteri; order Batrachoidiformes; family Batrachoididae; genus Thalassophryne; species Thalassophryne amazonica. The sequence goes on along the minus strand of NC_047112.1, from coordinate 99,627,282 downwards.
AAAAATCAGTATCTTGCTATTGTAGACTATTTTTCTAGATTTGTTGAGGTAGCCAAACTTTCAAGAACAACTTCAGAAGCTGTTATTGACCACTGTAAGTCTATTTTTGCTAGGCATGGTATACCTGAGGTAGTACGCTCAGATAACGGCCCACAGTTTGCATCTGAAGCTTTCCAAAAGTTTGCACTCAGTTGGGGTTTTTCACACATCACATCCAGTCCACATTTCCCACAGAGTAATGGGGAGGTGGAGCGTGCAATCAGGACTATCAAAGGTTTACTGAAGAGGTCCACTGATCCCTATCTAGCTTTAATGGCTTATCGTGCCTCACCTTTGGCCAGTGGATATAGTCCAACAGAACTGTTAATGGGACGTAAGATACGTACTACAGTTCCTGTCATTCCTTCTCAGCTTGATCCAAAGGGAGCTGACTTGGGAAAGGTGAACAAGAAAGAACAGAGTTACAGACTAAAAAAACTGAACTATGACAAACGACAGAGCTCACAACATGGCCAGTTTACATGCTGGAGACCATGTGTGGGTCAAAGACGCAGCAGCGAGGAACTGTGGTGTCCACAGGGGACACACCCAGGTCCTACATCATTGAAACACCAGATGGCAACCTACTGAGAAACAGGTACCATCTTTCACGCACACCTGTAGCTCCTGAGCCACATGTCTCTATCCCAGATACAGCCTGAAAATATCCCTGAAGTGACGGTAAATGTACCGGTCTCACCCACAGTACCCCCTGACTCTAACCAGCAAGAACCCCTGTCTGAGACACGCTATCCTACTCGCGTCAGAAAGTCACCTGAGTACTTAAAAGACTATGTTACCTGAGTTGTAATGATTTGGGGCAGAATAATCCCCACAAATTTGCTATAGGGTTTGGGTAGTCTACCCCACTCCCTTGTTCAATAATTTTGAAAAGGTGGCAGTTGTTTTATAGACATCTGTTAAAAAAGGGAAGTGTTTAAGAAAAGAAAAGTGTTTACTATTGTATTAATAAGCCATTGCTTATATAAAAAGAAATAACAAAGCAAAGTGAATGTAATAGAAAAAAAATGTGCTGCCCGTAAAAAGCTTTATTACTATGCAATGTTTGTTTCTATAAAGAAAGGGGGATGTAGTAATAGGCTGGGTAGGAACCTTTGGCCCTGTATGTTCCGTGGGGGGGGGGAGGTAAAGATGTTCTGGCTTGACTTGAACATGGCTGTGCTGTGTCTCTGTCCCAAGGTTTCTATTTACCTATCAAACAATAGAACAAGGATCTCCTCAACCCTGCTGACACGCTCTCCATCAAAGAGGCAGGGAAGGATATGGTCACATCACCCTAGCAGAAGTCACAGAGGTAGTCAAAAACTCCTTGGTGGCAAGTCACCAGGGGTGGATGAGATTAATCCCGAGTTGCTGAACTCTCTGGATGTTGATGGGCTCCCATGGCTGACAGTTGCATGGACGTCAGGGACAGTACCTCTGGATTGGCAAACTGGAGTAGTGGTCCCCATCTTTAAAAAACGTGACCGGAGAGTGTGTTCTAATTATAGAGGAATCACACTTCTCAGCCTCCCTGGGAATGTCTATGCCAGGGTAGTAGAGAGGAGACTTAGATCGATACAAAAGGAACAATGTGGGTTCCATCCTGGTCCTGGGACAGTGTACCAGCTCGTTACCCTTGCAATGATATTGGAGGGGTCTTGGGAGTATGACCAACAAGTCTACATGTGTTTTGTGCACTTGGAAATGATGTATGACCAGTTCCCTTGGGGTATCCATGGGGGTGCTGTGGGAGTATGGGGTACCAGATTCATTGCAACATTCAATCCGGTCTCTACATGACCAAAGTAGGAGCTGTGTCCCCACTCTCTGCATTACATCAGCCATGTTTCCAGTGGCAGTTGGACTCCGCCAGGGCTGCCCCTTGTCACCAATCCTGTTTGTGATGTTCATGGACAGGATTTCAAGGCACAGTCAGAGACTGAAGGGTGTCTAGTGTGGTGACCTCAGAGTGTATCTCTGGTTTTTGCAGATGATGTGGTTCTGTTGGCATCATCAGGCGGTGGCCTCTGATGTGCACTGGGCAGGTTTGAGGCCCAATGTGAAGCGACTGGGATGAGAATCAGCAACTTCAAAATGGAGACCATGGTCCTCTGTCAGAAAACTGTGGATTGTCCCCTCTGGGTTAGGGGAGAATTACTGCCCCAAGTGGAGGAGTTTAAGTATCTCAGGGTTTTGTTCATGAGTGGGGGTAAATTGGAGCAGGAGATTGACGGACTGATTGGGGCAGCATCTGAAATTTTACAGATGTTTTACTGGACTGTCGTGATAAAGAACAAGCTGAGCTGGAATGTGAGGCTCTCAGTTTACCAGTCGATTTACGTTCCTATCTTCTCCTATGGTCATGAGTTTTGGGTAATGACAGAAAGAATATGATTGTGGATACAAGTGGCAGAAATGAGATTTTGGCATTGGGTATCTGGGCTTACACTCCTGCACAGAGTGAGAAGCTTGACAATCTGTGAGGGACTCAGAATAAAGCCGCAGCTGAGGTGGTTCTGGCATCTGGTGAGGATGCTCCCTGGTAGTCTCCCTAAGGAGGTCTTCTAGGCACATCCAACCAGAAGGAAGCACTGGGGAAGACCCAGGATGGACACGCTGGAGAGATTATATTTCCTGGCTTGCTTGGGAACTCATTAGGACTCAGAACTTAGAAGAAGTTTATTGCCATTGCCAATGAACAGGATTCACAGACTACGAATTTGCTTTGGTATGATGGTGCAACGTTAAACAGAGAGCAATATAAAATGCTAAGATAAAATATGTGCTAAAATAAGATAAAATATGAGATAGAAATATGAAAGGCTATGTACAACGACACAAACAGAACAACAGTGCAGTGGGAGGAGTGCAATTATAAACCAGAGTACATTGTCTAAAGTGACCCGTGATAAAATGATAAAGTGACAGAGTTAAGGTTAAGGTGACTGAGTTATGAAGTGTTCATGAGTTTAACGGCAGAGGGGAAGAAACTGTTCTTATGGCGGGAGGTTCTGGTCCGGATGGACCGTAGCCTCCTGCCCGAGGGGAGTGGTTCGAATAAACCATGTGCAGGGTGAGAAGGGTCAGCTGTGATCCGACCTGCTTGGCCCAGAGTCCTGGAGACGTGCAGGTCGTGGAGAGATGGAAGGCTACAGCCGATCACCTTCTCAGCAGAGGCCACAATGCGCTGCAGTCTGTGTCTGTCCCTGGCTGTGGCCCCGGCGTACCACACCGTGATGGAGGAGCAGAGGATGGACTCGATGATGGCCGTGTAGAACTGCACCATCAGCTGGACAGGCAGCTTGGCCTTCTTCAGCTGCCGCAGGAAGTACATCCTCTGCTGGGCCTTCTTGATGATGGAGCTGATGGTTGACTCCCAATTGAGGTCCTGAGTGATGGTGGTGCCGAGGAAGCGGTGACAGTCCACAGTGGTGATGGGGCTGTTGGTGAGGGCAAGGGAGGGTGAGGGAGGGACGGGGGGCTTTGGCTTTCCTGAAGTCCACGATCATCTCCACTGTTTTCTAGGCATTGAGCTCCAAGTTGTTGCTGCTGCACCAGGTCACCAGCCGGTCCACCTCCCTCCTGTAGGCAGACTCATCCCCATCCGAAATGAGTCCGATGAGGGTGGTGTCATCCGCAAACTTGATGAGCTTTACGGAGTCGTGGCTGGAGGTGCAGCAGTTAGTGTACAGGGAGAAGAGCAGAGGGGAAAGGACACAGCCCTGTGGAGAACCTGTGCTGAGACATTCTTTCCCAGCCTCACACGCTGACTCCGGTCCGTCAGGAAGTCTGTGATCCACCTGCAGGTGGAGTCGGGCACATGGAGCAGAGAAAGCTTGTCCTGGAGCAAAGCCGGAAGGATGGTGTTGAATGCAGAGCTGAAGTCCACAAACAGGATCCTAGCGTAGGTTCCTGGGGAGTCCAGGTGCTGCAGGATGGAGTGCAGGGCCAGGTTTATGGCGTCATCTACAGACCTGTTGGATCTGTAGGCAAACTGCAGGGGGTCTAGGAGTGGGTCGTGATGGACTTCAGGTGGTATAAAACCAGGCATTCGAAGGTCTTCATGACTACAGACGTGAGAGCCACAGGCCTGTAGTCATTAAGTCCAGTGACACGTGGTTTCTTGGGGACTGGAACTATGATGGAGCACTTGAAACAGACTGGAACATGGCATGACTCCAGGGAGGTGTTGAAGATCCCCGTGAAGACTGGGGCCAGCTCATTAGCGCAGCGTCTCAGGGTGGCAGGAGAGACAGTCTCGGCCCGGGGTCTTACGTGGATTCAGCCTTATGAAATGTCTTCTCACATCCTCCTCTTGAACCAAGAGGGCAGCAGGGGGCAGAGTGTTTGAATATCCAGTTGTGTGGGGGGTGGGGAGGTGTGAGTCCATGACTTCAAAACGTGAATAGAAGACGTTCAGGTCGTTGGCCAGCTTCAGGTTGTCAATAGAACGAGGTGCTTTGGGCTTGTAGTTGGTAATCTCTTTCAACCCCCTCCACACAGAGGCCGAGTCGTTGGCAGAGAACCTTTTGCTGCAGACATGAACTGTACATGGATTTAGCCTTTGCCACCTCCTTGCTAAATCTGTACTTTTCACCTCTATAGTTGTCTCTGTCTCCTTCTCTGAAAGCCACCTCTTTCTGCCGACAGAGCTGCTGGAGTTTAGGTGTGAACCAGGGCTTGTCGTTGTTATATCTCACCCTGGTACGCTGTGGGATGATGCTGTCTTCACAGAAATGAATTTATGACGTCAGTGTCCATGTAGTCATCTAGACTGTCTGTTGAAGCCTCAAACATATCCCAATCCCTAGTGCCCAAGCACGCATGTAGCTCCTCCACAGCTTCATTGCTCCACACTTTAGATGTCCTCACAACAGGTTTGGAGAGTTAGTCTCTGTCTGTATGCGGGGATCAAGTGGACCATCACGTGGTCTGAGAGTCCCAAAGCTGCACGGGCCACCACGCGGTAGGCGCCACTCACTGTCATGTAACAATGATCTAACGTGCTCCCTTCAATCATTAGGATCCCCCAGGAAGAGTTTCAGGACTTGGCAGAGGATAGGGAATTCTGGGATGAGATACTTGCTCTACTGCCGCCATGACCCCAGATAAGCAGCTGAAAATGAATGACTGAATGAAATTGTTTGCCATCTCTTGTGGTTAATTATCATGGCAGAACAGGTAAGATTCAAGAATCAAAGCTTTAATTGTCATATGCACAGTAAAGAAACACATTTCCTGTACAATGAAATTCTTACTTTGCTGCCCACACTGGATGCCTAAATATTTATATACAAATGACTCTAAGTATAAATATCTAAACATAAATGGAAGAAGAAAAAAAAAAAACATAAAATAAGAATGTTGGTAAGAACAATAGAATAATACGAGGTCTATTAGAAAAGTATCCGACCTTATTATTTTTTTCAAAAACCATATGGATTTGAATCACGTGTGATTACATCAGACATGCTTGAACCCTCGTGGGCATGCAAGAGTTTTTTCACGCCTGTCGGTTACGTCATTCGCCTGTGGGCAGTCTTTGAGTGAGGAGTGGCCCACCCTCTCTTCGATTTTTTTCATTGTTTAGAAATGGCTCAGAGACTGCTGCTTTGTTTGATCAAAATTTTTTCAAAACTGTAAGGCACAACTGAGTGGACACCATTCGATAAATTCAGCTGGTTTTCGGTAAAAATTTTAACGGCTGATGAGAGATTTTGGTCTGTAACTGTCGCTTTAAGGACGGCCCACGGCGCCTGACGGCGATCTGCGCTTCGAGGCGGCAGCGTCTCGCTGTTTCAAGTTGAAAACTTCCACATTTCAGGCTCTGTTGACCCAGTAAGTCGTCAGAGAACAGAGAACTTTCAGAAGAAGTCTGCATGAGGAGTTTATTCGGACATTCCATTGTTAACGGACATTTTGTAATGAAAGAACGTGCGGGCAGAGTCGCATGTCGGGCCGGACCCGACCGCGGGGGATCGCGACAGGAAAAACAATTCCGTTGGAAACCTTAACAGGCAAGTTGGAACATGCCCAAGCTGTTAAACAATTTCTCAGTTACTCACTTGTTGAAAGCCATCAAAAGCCACCTGAATTTTACAAAAGGTTTTCAACACGGAGGTGTTTTTCCTGTCGCGGCACACACAGATTCGCTGAGTCGTTTCCGTGACGACTTTGCGCGCACGTCTTTCATTAAAAAATGTCCTTAAACAGTGGAATGTCCGCATAAAGTCCTCATGCCGGCCTCTTCTGAATCTTCTCTGTTCTCTCACGACGTCCTGGGTGAATTAAGCCTTAAATTAGAATGTTTTCAGGTTGAAACAGGCCGACGACGGCGCCTGGAAGCGCTTTCAGGACGTCCCGGTCCGTGGGAAGTCCTTACACCGACAGAAACACCCCATAATCTCTCATCAGCCGTTAAACTTTTAACCGAAAACCAGCTTAATTTCTTGAATAGTATCCACTTGGATATTCCTCACAGATCCAGAAAAAATTTTGATAAAGCAACACGCGCCGTCTGGAGCAGCGTGTGAAACAAAGGAATTCAGCCGAGAGGACGGGACCACATCTCACTCAAGGCCTGCCCACAGGGAAATGACGTCACCGACACGCGTGAAAAAACTCACGCATGCGCACGAGGGTTCAAGCATGATTGGTGTAATCGCATGTCAATCAAATCCATATAGTTTTTTTTTTTTTATAAAACTGCCGGTTAGTTTTAAGATACCTCGTATAACAGAGCAATATACAAAATGAATGAATGAATGAATTCTTTAATGTCATTGCACAAAATACAATGAAATTGGATAGTAATCCTCTTGGTGCTCTAAAATAAATAATAATAATAATAATAATAATGTAATAAAATAATATAAGACAATGCAAAGAAAAACCTGCTAAAATAACTAAAATGGAAATACGTATACATTATGAGGGGAAATATAAAATATACTTATGCCTATGTACATAATAGGGCAGTGTGCAACATTCACTGTTTTGTGCAACGTTCAGCAGTAAATGGTTTAGTGCAATTGAGCCAATGGATTCAAGTTAACAGGTATTGTAGTGCAATAAAATGAAGTGTCCGTAATATAGTAATGTGTCCAGTAGAAAATAAAGTGACCAGTGATGGGGAGCTCCGTCCTTAAGGGCGGGGGGTGTTCAGCTGTAACTTAGCCACATGGGGCATGCAGCCAGTCCCAAGTCCAGATAAATGAGGAGGGTTGTGTCAGGAAGGACATCTGATGTAAAAAGTGCCAAAAATAAGATACAGATAACAAATCAAATTTCCATACCAGATCAGTGCTGTTGCCCAGCAGGTCGCCTGTGGAAATTGGGCTACTGCTAGGCGAAGAATTAGAAGAGGAATAAGATGTGTTCAGAGACACTGGGAGAAGAGGAAAACTATGTATAAAGGTGGAAGTGAGAGTCAAGACTTTGAATGTTGGCAGTGTGACTAGTAAAGGGAGAGCTGGCTGATATGATGGAGAAGAGAAACGTAGACATACTGGGCCTCATTTATCAAACGAACATAAGGCAGAAAACGTGCGTTCGACCATTTTTACGCAAACTTCGATATTTATCAATTTGGACGTGAGCAGAGGCTAAGACAAATCTCACGACAGAGCTCACGTCTGGTCTGAGCTTGTGTACGCAAATCTGAGTCTGTGGATTTGCGGCGCAGCACTACAAAATCTGTCTGAGTCTGAAAATAATTAGTATGAAACAAACCTCAGCTGTCATCCCAGCATAAGCAGCCACATATTCAGAACAGATCAAAATGGATTCTTAAAATGGATTAAACAAAATTTTAAAAAGCCCATGTTTTTAATGATACTGCTTCCTTTGTAAAATAAAAATACATATGCTAAATAGCCTAAACATGACAACTAATCATTGCACATTAAAATGCCTAATGCTGCGCTTAAGTGCCACAACATGTTTTTTGGTGGCCAGCTTTAAATCGGACCACTTTTTCTTGACCTAAATGCAAACAATTCTTAATCAATTAGCAGGCATAAGCTTTTAACTGTGGGTGCATAAAAGATTGATTCAAAATCATTAGGCATAGGTTAAGTCAAAGAATTCTTCATACCTCAGCCAGAGTCCGTTCCTCTGCGGCAATGCTGTTGACCGCCTCCGTTACACTCTTCCACACGACATTTTTATGAGCGCCTTTGACTCCACTTTTCAGACTGCCAAAAAGTACAAGTTTGTTTTTCTCCACCTCTGATGTTAGGATGCCAATTTCCATCTCCGAAAAGTTTTTGTTCTTCCCAGTGCTTCTTCTGTCCATGTTGAGCTCAGTGGGCGAGGCTTCCGAACCATGAATATTTAAGGGCGTAACATGCTAATGACGATTAAATTCAGCCGCCGCATTTATCAAGAGTGGATCATTCGTACGCTGGGATTGGTCAGACATGAATGCTTCATAAATCACACGTGCGTCTTGTCGTAAGACCAATTATGCGCTCAGATCTGTGCCTGTTTTTACGCAATGTTGATAAATGAGGCCCATTGTGTGTGCAACGAAGTGGAAAAGAAGTAAGGCCAGGAGCATAAGGTGGTGGGTTCAAGTTGTATCATGGTGAGGATAGGAAGAGAAATGATGTTGAGCACATTTTAAAGGAAGACTATGTTAGGAGTGTGTTGGAGGTTAAGCGAGTGTCTGACAGGGTGATGAGTGTGAAGTTGGAAATTGAAGGGGTGATGATGAATATCATCAGTGCATATGCCCCACAGGTAGGTTGTGAGGCGAAGGAGAAAGAAGATTTCTGGAGTGAGTTAGATGGGGTGGTAGAGAGTGCACCCAAGGATGAAAGAGTGGTGACAGAAGCAGACTTCAATGGGCGTGTTGGCGAAGGGAAGAGAAGTGAAGAGAAAGTAATGGGTAGATATGGTATCAAGGACAGGAATTTCGAAGAGCAGATGGTAGTTGATTTTGCAGAAAGGATGGAAATGGCTGTGGTGAACACCTACTTTTAGAAAAAGAAAGCACAGGGTGACATATAAGAGTGGAGGGAGGTGCACCCAGGTAGACTGCATTCTTTGTAGGAGATGCAAGCTAAAAGAAATTAAAGACTGTAAGGTGGTGGCAGGAGAGAGTGTAGCTAGACAGCATACGATGGTGGTTTCTTACTTTAGAAGTGAAGAAAAAGAAGAGAGTGAAAACTCAGTGAGCAGGTGAGAGAGGCACTGTATGGAGGGGAAGCAATTTTGGACAACTGGAAAAGTTGCAGGTGTGCTGAGGGAGACAGCTAGGAAGGTACTGGGTGTGACATCTGGACAGCGGAAGGAGACAAGGAGACTTAGTGGTGGAATGAAGTTCTCCAGGAAATCATAAGGAGAAAGAGATGGGCATAAAAGAATAGGGTTAGTCGGAGAGATAAAGAAAGTAGAAAGGAGTACAAGGAGATGTGGCATAAGGAAAAAAGAGAAGTAGCAAAAGCTTAAGAAAAGGCATTTAGAGCTATACAAAAAGTTGAATGGTAAGGAAGGAGAAGAGGACTTGTACCGATTGGCCAGACAAAGGAACAGAGCTGGAAAGGATGTGCAGCAAGTTAGGGTGGTAAAAGATGCACATGTGCTGACAAGCAAGGAGAGTGTGTTGAGAAGGTTGAGGGAATACTTTGAGGTGCTGATGAATGAAGAAAATGAGAGAGGGGAAAGGCTGGATGATGTAGAGAGAGTAAATCAGGAAGTACAAGAGATAAGGATGAAGTGAGGGCAGTTATGAAAAGGATGAACAGTGGAAAGGCAGTTGGTCCAGTGACATTCTGGTGGATGCATGGAAATGTCTTGCAGAGTTTCTAACCAGATTGTTTAATATAATCTTGGAAAGTAAGAGGATGCCCGAGGAGTGAAGTGTGCTGGTTCCTATTTTTAAGAACAAGTGTGCTGTGCAGAGCTGCAGGAACTACAGAGGCATAAAGTTAATCAGCCACAGCATGAAGTTATGGGAAATCAAATCAAATCAAATCAATTTTATTTATATAGCGCCAAATCACAACAAACAGTTGCCCCAAGGCGCTTTATATTGTAAGGCAAGGCCATACAATAATTACGGAAAAACGGCAAACGGTCGAAACGACCCCCTGTGAGCAAGCACTTGGCGACAGTGGGAAGGAAAAACTCCCTCTTAACAGGAAGAAACCTTCAGCAGAACCAGGCTCAGGGAGGGGCAGTCTTCTGCTGGGACTGGTTGGGGCTGAGGGAGAGAACCAGGAAAAAGACATGGTGTGGAGGGGAGCAGAGATCAATCACCAATGATTAAATGCAGAGTGGTGCATACAGAGCAAAAAGAGAAAGAAACACTCAGTGCATCATGGGAACCCCCCAGCAGTCTAAATCTATAACAGCATAACTAAGGGATGGTTCAGGGTCACCTGACCCAGCCCTAACTATAAGCTTTAGCAAAAAGGAAAGTTTTAAGCCTAATCTTAAAAGTAGAGAGGGGGTCTGTCTCCCTGATCTGAATTGGGAGCTGGTTCCAGAGGAGAGGAGCCTGAAAGCTGAAGGCTCTGCCTCCCATTCTACTCTTACAAACCCTAGGAACTACAAGTAAGCCTGCAGTCTGAGAGCGAAGCGCTCTATTGGGGTGATATGGCACTATGAGGTCCCTAAGATAAGATGGGACCTGATTATTCAAAACCTTATAAGTAAGAAGAAGAATTTTAAATTCTATTCTAGAATTAACAGGAAGCCAATGAAGAGAGGCCAATATGGGTGAGATATGCTCTCTCCTTCTAGTCCCTGTCAGTACTCTAGCTGCAGCATTTTGAATTAACTGAAGGCTTTTCAGGGAACTTTTAGGACAACCTGATAATAGTAGGAAAGAGTAGTAGAAGCTAGCTGTAGAAAACAAATGAAGATCTGTGAGCAGCAATATGGTTCTCATGTTGAGAAATAGCACTACAGATGCAATGTTTGCTCTGAGAATACTGATGGAGAAGGCCATAAGAAGTTACATTGTGTGTCTGTGCATTTAGAGAAAGCTTATGACAGGGTGCCAAGAGAAGTGTTGTGCTCATGTCTTGGTTGGTTTGTCTTCTGTTCCTACTTTTCACATTTTATTACAGCTTTTGTCTGTCATTTCCTCTCTCTCATTCCTCTATTTTCTGTCTGCCTCAGTAGTCCTTGTCATTTCCTTCTCACAGTCATTTCCAGCTTCCTGCTTTGATATCACATCTTGTCTATTTCACCCTTTCTCTTGTCAAGTATTCTCTGCATTTGCCCTCTATCACCTTTCAGTATTTAACACTCTCTGCCTCCCTCTGGTGATCCTTTATGGCCTCACAGGTCTTAGTCTCTGTCTTTGCTTTACCTCCATCTAGTGCTTGTTTTTGTCCCTACACATAATTAGACATTATCACTTACACCTTGGTTGGTCTGCACCTGTATCTGATGAGAGAGGCTATTTAAAGTGACTCTGGTTTATGTTCAGTGCAGGTTTATTGTCGCTGTTTGGGTGTTCTGTTTAGGCATGGTAGGTTTACGCTTTGCAGCCTGACTGCCTCCTGTTCTCTGTATCTCCTGGGTTCATGTTTGGATTGTACGTAAAAGTTGGTTTGCACTTTGGAGTTTAATTCATTCTTTAACAAGAAAGACTTTGTTGGAACCCTGTTTGAATAACACAAAAGACTTTTGTTGGAATCCTGTTTGAATAAGAAGAATGACTTTTGTTTGAACCTTATTTTGTATAAGAAGAAATACTACTGGTTGAATTTGGTGTTTCATTTTGGAGATACACTCCAAGAAACAAAGACATTCCTTGGCTCTGCCTAATCTGTTTGGTACTCACCCTTTTTTTGAAGAGACGCTTCAGTGCACTCTCCTTAGGAGGAAGGAGTCCTCTATTGATATCATTTTTTTTTGCAGAAGATAATCTTCAGTTTTTCCCTGCCACCTGTTGTCTGTGTTTTGACTCTCCTTCTAGGAAGAAAGGACATTCCTCCTTTCACCCAGTCTCTGTTGAATCTCATCTGTGGCGTAAGGAGGAGTCCCCAGTTCTGATGAGCATTCCTCTGGAGCTCCCACCGGCTGTGTAGAAGCTGGTGGGAGCCCTCCGTGGCCCTCATCAGGATTTGGAAGAGGACTCCCAACTCTGAGTCTTGTTGCCACTTTTTGTCTGTGCCTAGTTTAATTATCACTAATAAAACTGTGCTTTAATGCCACACTCATTGCCTTGGGTGTCCTGCATCTAGGGGTTCCCCTCGTCCCTTGGCTCACCCCCTCCCGACCTTAACAAGAAAAGTTGTGGTATTGCATGAGCAAGTCTGGAGTGGCAAAGAAGTATGTGATGGTAGTGCAGGACGTATACAAGGATAGTGTGACAGCAGGGGGTTGCACAGCAGGAATGACAGACTCATTGAAGGTGGAGGTAGGATTACACCAAGGATCAGCTCTGAGTCCTTTTTTGTTTACAATAGTGATGGACAGGTTGACTGAGATCAGAGTCTCCATGCACTGTGATGTTTGCAGATGACATTGTGATCTGCAGCAAGACTAGAGAATGGGTTGAGCCTGGAAAGGTGGGTAAATGCTCTGGAGAGAAGGGGAATGAAAGTCAGTAGAAGCAAGACTGAGTACATGTGTGAATGAGAGGGAGCCCAGTGGAATAGTGTGGTTACAAGGAGTAGACATGGCGAAAGTAGATGAGTTTAAATACTCGGGGTCAACTGTCCAAAGTAATGGAGAATGTGGTAGAGAGGTTAAGAAGAGAGTGCAGGCAGGGTGGAGTGAATGGATAAAGGTGGCAGGTGTGATTTGTGATAGAAGAATATCTGCAAGAGTGAAGGGGAAAGTCTACAAGACAGTAGTGAGACCAGCTATGTTGTACGGCTTAGACAGTGGCACTAACAAAGATGTTGCAATTCTCTTTGTGACAAGAATGGACAGGATTAGAAATGAACATAGAGGGGCGGCTCAGGTGGGACGGTTTGGAGACAAAATCAGAGAGGCAAGATTGAGACAGTCTGGACATGTGCAGAAGAGGGACCCAGGGTATATAGGGAGAAGGATGCTGAGGATGGAGCCAACAGGCAGGAGGAGAAGAGGGAGGCCAAAGAGGTTTATGGATGTGCTGCAGGAGGACATGCAGGTGGTTGGTGTGATAGAAGAAGATGCAGAGGACAGGGTGAGATGGAAACGGTTGATCTGATGTGGTGACCCCTAACGGGAGCAGCTGAAAACGAAGATGATGATCATGGCAGAATGGGTCATACAGCCAATGGACGCTGACCTTGTTGGCCTTTTACTTTGGTGACCAAACTTTCAAAACAGTGAAAGATGCTCTGTTTTAAAAATCTACTGTAATGGTCACATTGCTACCTTGGGTGATACCATGAACTTTCTTGGCTCATGATGGTCTGAGTAGCAGGGAGGTCTCACCAGTTACAGACATAAAAGTGTGCGACTTACAGCCTGTTTTATACATGAAACCGCAGCCAGATTTAACTGTACATGAAACACAAATTCAGCAGAATAATACGGCCTTTAAACCAAAAGCTTTGTTTACAGTTTGAGATTCTTTTGTACATTGTCTTCAAATACCTCTTGAACTACATCCCCATACAGATGAATAAACACTGGAGAGGACATTGTCTTTTACTCTGAACCAGCCAGTAACAATGTCTATAATGAGGATCAGAGACTGAAGTGATGCGTGGGTCAACCCCATAGGTGAACCAGTAACACAGTGTCACAGGTGGGATGGATGGCTGAGACCCCAACGTGGATATTGCACACAAAAAAAGCAAAACACTGTCTTTAATGACTCACTTGACGGAAGAGGTCAAAGGTCAAAACACAAATGAACAGTCCAAATCTGGCAACAGTGTCTGTGAGAGGATTGGTAGGAGAGTGGTCAAAGAGGAAGAGAAAAGTCCAAAAACATGAGAAGCAATGACAAGAGAAGTGTCCATAATGGCAGGCAAAATCATAAACGCACACTGGAAAAAAACAAGGCTTGGCGACAAGCTTAATACATGAGGAAAACACTAGAAACAGGGGCGAGAAAGATTTCCCACCAACTAATGCACATGCATACATACAAACATATTATTGATTATAATACAAATACAGGCTGGCAGTAAGAGCTTTTGGTGAATTATGTATGTCACATAATGTCAGTGAAGCAGAGTGTTTGTTATTTTGACAAGAAGAGCAGAAATGTTTGGGGAGGGGGTGTTGTGGTCCAGTTCTGTTAGGGTCTCATGTGTGATCAGGTTTTAGTTGATTTGTTCTGCCCTTTGTCTACTGTCTGTTTAGTCTAATTTCCTCTATCTTGTCCTACTGGTTCTTTTGTAAATACATGTATATATTATTTGTCTTTTATATTTACTTTTTTTTACACATTTGCGCTACGGGAGTTGTCTTTTAATGTCGTTGTACCTTGTGTATAATGACAATAAAAAGTATTCTATTTTCTTGTCATTTCTTCTCAGTCACTCCCAGCTTCCTTTTCTAGTTTCACATCTTGTCATTTTTTTCACCTTATATCTTGTCTTTTCACCTTCAGCATGTTAGTTATTATTCTCCTTTGCATTTGCCTTCTATCACCTTCCAGTGTCAAGCAATGTATTTTTCCTGTACCTCCCTCTGGGATAATTTATGTCCTCACATGTTTTTGTCTTGTCTTGGTTTTACCATCCTCTGCTGTTCCAACAGGTTCCCTACACTTCCTTTGTCTTTTGTCTTGGTGTTACCTCCCTCTGGTGGTCCCATTTATTCCTACATGTCTAAGTGCCCCCACCTTGGTTTGCCAGCAGTTGCAGCTGATTAGTTAGGTTATTTATAGAGAGTCCAGTTTGGCTGCAGTTGTGGGTCCATTGTCTCTTTATAGTTGTCTGTTGTATGTATGTTCCTGTGGCCACTTCTGAATTGTGAGTATTGCACTTTTTAACTGAACTCTCTCTATAAGAAAGAGGGATTTTCTGAGTTAACTCCTGTCACTGGGTTAACCCTTTTAGGTAAGAAAAGACTTTCAGTTAAATCCAGTTGTGAGTAAAAAGACAAAGCTTTTGGTTAAATCCTCTTCTTGAAGAAGAAGAAAAGGCTTTTGGTTGAAACCTGTTTTTGAACAAGAACAATGGCTTTTAGTTTGAACAAGAAGAAAAGACTTGTGAATTAATTTTGGGTTTGATTTTGAGTACTCTTCCAAGAAGCAAAGATATTCCTTGGCTCAGTCTAACCTCTGTGTTTGGTCTTCACCTGTTATGAAGAGACTTTTCAGAGCACAGTCCTTTAAGGATTTCTCAGTTTATACTCACCTTTTTGAAGAGACTGCATCAGTTGCAACTCAACATTTTGAAGAAGCGATTTCTAAGTTTGTGCACACCTTTATGACTTCTGGTTTTCCACTCTGCTGTGAAGCAGCTCCTTTGTTTATCTCCACCTTTAAGTCTCCTGTCTGCTTCCACAAGAGGAGTTACCTAAGTTTCTCTGCACCTCTAAGATCCCTGCATTTGCCAGCACTGCTATGGAGATGGTTCCTCTGTTTATCTGCACCCGTGTTTGAAGAGGACTCCTTGGATTTCAGTCACCTGTTTATGAAGATGATTTCCATCGTTTCATCTTGGCTTCACATTTGACTCTATCTTGGCCTAACTTGTCTTAAAACTGTGCTCTAATGCCATCATCTTGTGTCTGGGCTGTCCTGCATATTGGGGTTCCCATCATCCCTTGGTTCACCCCCAACAGTAATAGGGGGACCCTGTCTACTGCTGTTCATGTTGATCTTTTGATTTGCTGATACTTGTAGAACAGAGTATTTTCATTTCTGTTCCTAGGACTGTGCTCTTCTGGACAGAGTCCACTGATGTTTTGCCTGGAATCTGCAGGAGCCTCTCTTCCATTTTGGGGGTTTCAGCTCCTAGTGCTCCCATTACCACTGGGACCACTTTGGACTTTACCTTCCACATCTGTGCCAGTTGCTCCTTCAGACCTTGGTGCTTCTCTGTTTTCTTGTGGTCCCTCTTTCTGATGTTGCTATCAGCTGGGATTTCCACATCGATCACAACTGGTTTTCTTTCCCTTGTCAACCACCATTATTGTTGTAGTGTGTTCTCTGTCCATGTCTGTAGTCTGCCCTCTGTCCATGTGTTATTGTCATGTTCTGCGTTCTTTTGTGAATGTTGGTTGTGTTCTCTCCCCTGTCCATGTCAGTCATCAGTGTTTGTCATCCTTGTGGTATGTCTCTGCTTAGTGCCTGTGTTGTTTAGTTATTGTCCGTGTTGCCCTACACTATCCATGTTTCTTGTCATCATGTCTTCATGTGTTCTTCGTGTTATATTTGCACTTGGACCACTTTTGAATTCCATGTTTGGTTTTTGCCTTTGTGTCTGACATGCAGGTTGGTCAAAAAGCACAAAATTCACTGTTTGCTCCGCTGACAGGGGCAGTCCTGATATTCAAAAAATAAGTCCTGTATTTTAAATAAATAACATAGCCGTGTCCTGGAGAGCTGTTTGACTACCTGCCTTCCCCCATCTGGTGGCTTCCCTGGTGCCTCCGTTGGGTCTGGGGTGGTTCGCGGGGCCCAGTGGGGCCGGTATGTGTCTCCTGGGGCCATGCGTCATGGACCCATTTCCATCTGTTGTGTGCAGTCGGCTGTATGGCTTCTGACGTGCCAGACTGGTCCACGTCATATAGTAAGGTTCTGTACTTTTGTTTTGGCCCAATACACCAGCCACAGTAGTGATTGGATATTTAGTTGTGATCTGGGTCTCTGTGCGTGGATGGTTGTGTGTTTGTGGCCGTCACCACAATTCGGTTTTAGGTGCTCTCAAGAGGATCAAGACTCTAGTGTGCTAGATTAGGGTATGGATGCTCACTAATTGGACAACAGACTGTTGCTGTCACTACTTGTTCATGTGTGGTTGTATGGTTGGGTCCCCGTCTGCTCGGTGTCTCACTTCACAGCGATTGCCTTCACCACTTGTCTTTCGTTCTTGTTTGTCTTCGTGTTGTTTTGGTGGTCGGCCCTTCCTGACAGAAGTTGTTGGTTGGCTTTGAGTAGGATGGTGTAGGCTGATCGACAAGGACGGATGGGGGTCACACATGCACACCACGTTCACTCACGCACTAAATCAAATCAATTTTATTTATATAGTGCCAAATCACAACAAACAGTTGCCCCAAGGCGCTTTATATTGTAAGGCAAAAGCCATACAGTAATTACAGAAAAACCCCAACGGTCAAAACGACCCCCTGTGAGCAAGCACTTGGCGACAGTGGGAAGGAAAAACTCCCTTTTAGCAGGAAGAAACCTCCAGCAGAACCAGACTCAGGGAGGGGCAGTCTTCTGCTGGGACTGGTTGGGCTGAGGGGAGAGAATCAGGAAAAAGACATGCTGTGGAAGAGAGCAGAGATCAATCACTAATGATTAAATGCAGAGTGGTGCATACAGAGCAAAAAGAGAAAAACACTCAGTGCATCATAGGAACCCCCCAGCAGTCTAAGGCTATAGCAGCATAACTAAGGGATGGTTCAGGGTCACCTGATCCAGCCCTAACTATAAGCTTTAGCAAAAAGGAAAGTTTTAAGCCTAATCTTAAAAGTAGAGAGGGTGTCTGTCTCCCTGATCCGAACTGGGAGCTGGTTCCAGAGGAGAGGAGCCTGAAAGCTGAAGGCTCTGCCTCCCATTCTACTATTACAAACCCTAGGAACTACAAGTAAGCCTGCAGTCTGAGAGCGAAGCGCTCTATTGGGGTGATATGGCACTATGAGGTCCCTAAGATAAGATGGGACCTGATTATTCAAAACCTTATAAGTAAGAAGAAGAATTTTAAAATCTATTCTGGAATTAACAGGAAGCCAATGAAGAGAGGCCAATATGGGTGAAATATGCTCTCTCCTTCTAGTCCCTGTCAGTACTCTAGCTGCAGCATTTTGAATTAACTGAAGGCTTTTCAGGGAACTTTTAGGACAACCTGATAATAATGAATTACAATAGTCCAGCCTAGAAGAAATAAATGCATGAATTAGTTTTTCAGCATCACTCTGAGACAAGACGTTTCTAATTTTAGAGATATTGGGCAAATGCAAAAAAGCAG
This sequence comes from Thalassophryne amazonica, assembly GCF_902500255.1. NCBI lineage: Eukaryota > Metazoa > Chordata > Actinopteri > Batrachoidiformes > Batrachoididae > Thalassophryne > Thalassophryne amazonica. The sequence continues at coordinate 99,609,187 of NC_047112.1, read as the reverse complement.
TCCTACATATTTGCTTAATATGCGCATTGAAGGACATATCCTGATCAAAAATGACTCCACGATTTCTCACAGTATTACTAGAGGTCAGGGTAATGCCATCCAGAGTAAAGATCTGGTTAGACACCATGTTTCTAAGATTTGTGGGGCCAAGTACAATAACTTCAGTTTTATCTGAATTTAAAAGCAGGAAATTAGAGGTCAACCATGTCTTTATGTCTGTAAGGAATGTCTTACAGACAGTTTAACAGTTTAACTAATTGGTGTGTGTGTGTGTCCTCTGGCTTCATGGATAGATGGCACTACCTACCTACTGTCGTGCAAGAATAAATTGCATATACAGTGAGGAAAATAAGTATTTGAACACCCTGCAGTTTTGCAAGTTCTCCCACTTAGAAATCATGGAGGAGTCTGAAATTTTCATCTTAGGTCCGTGTCCACTGTGAGAGACATGATCAAAAAAAAAAAAAAAAAAAAAAAAAAAATCCGGAAATCACTGTGTGTGTGTTTTTTTTTTTTGTTTTTTTTTTTGTATGTTACTACTGCAAATAAGTATTTGAACACCTACCAACCAGCAATAATTCTGGCTCTCACAGACCTGTTAATTTTTCTTTAAGAAGCCCTCTTATTCTGCACTCTTTACCTGTATTAATTGCACCTGTTTGTTTGTTACTGCTGCAAATAAGTATTTGAACACCTGTGAAAATCAATGTCAATATTTGGTACAGTAGCCTTTGTTTGCAATTACAGAGGTCAAACATTTCCTGTAGTTTTTCACCAAGTTTTCACACACTGCAGGAGGCATTTTGGTCTACTCCTCCATACAGATCTTCTCTAGATCTTTCAGGTTTGGAGTTTCAGCTTCCTCCAAAAATTTTCTATTGAGTCCAGGTCTGGAGACTGTCCAGGCCACCCCAGGACCTTGAAATGCTTCTTATGGAGCCCCTCCTTAGTTGCCCTGGCTGTTTGGGGTCATTGTCATGCTGGAAGACCCAGCCATGACCCATCTTCAATGCTCTTACTGAGGGAAGGAGATTGTTTGCCAAAATCTTGCAATACATGACCCCATCCATCCTCCCTTCAATACGGTGCAGTCGTCCTTTCCCCTTTGCAGAAGAGCACCCCTAGAGTATGATGTTTTCACCCCCATGCTTCACGGTTGGGATGGTTTTCTTGGGGTTGTTCTCATCCTCTAAACATGGTAAATGGTGTTGATTCCAAAAAGCTCTATTCTGGTCTCATCTGACCACATGACCTTCTCCCATGCCTCCTCTGGAAAATCCAGATGGCCACTGGTGAACTTCAAACGGGCCTGGACATGTGCTGGCTTGAGCAGGGGGACCTTGCTGCCCTGCTGGATTTTAAACCATGACAGCATCATGTGTTACTAATGTAATCTTTGTGACTGGTCCCAGCTCTCTTCAGGTCATTGTCCAGGTCCTCCTGTGTAGTTCTGAGCTTTCTCACAATCATCCTTACCCCACAAAGTGAGATCTTGCATGGAATCCCAGACCGAGGGAGACTGACAGTCATCTTGTGTTTCTTCCACTTTCTAATAAATAATCGTAACAGTTGTCTTCTACCAAGCTGCTTGCCTGTTGTCCTGTAGTCCATCCCAGCCTTATGCAGGTCTACAGTTTTGTCCCTGGTGTCCTTAGACAGCTCTTTGGTCTTGGCTATGGTGGACAGGTTGAAGTGTGATTGAGTGCGTGAGCAGGTGTCTTTTATACAGGTAACAAGTTCAAACAGGTGCAATTAATTCAGGTAAAGAGTGCAGAATAAGAGGGCTTCTTAAAGAAAAATTAACAGGTCTGTGAGAGCCAGAATTCTTGCTGGTTGGGAGGTGTTCAAATACTTATTTGCAGCAGTAACATACAAATAAATTATATATAAAAAAATCATACATTGTGATTTCCAGATTTTTATTTTTAGATTGTCTCTCACAGTGGACATGCACCTAAGATGAAAATTTCAGACCCCTCCATGATTTCTAAGTGGAAGAACTTGCAAAACCACAGGGTGTTCAAATACTTATTTTCCTCACTGTACGAGGTCTATTAGAAAAGTATCCGACCTTATTATTTTTTTCAAAAACCGTATGGATTTGAATCACGTGTGATTGCGTCAGACAAGCTTGAACCCTTGTGCGCATGCGTGAGTTTTTCCACGCCTGTCGGTTGCGTCATTCGCCTGTGAGCAGGCTTTGAGTGAGGACTGGTCCAGCCCCCCCGTCGGATTTTCATTGTCAGGAAATGGCAGAATGATTTGGGCTTTTTTTCCATCAGAATTTTTTCAGAAACTGTTAGAAACTGGCAGCTGGAAACCATTAGAAAAATGTATCTGGCTTTCGGTGAAAATGTTACGGGCTTGGTAGAGAATAAGGAGTGTTACTGTCGCTTTAAGGACGGCCCCCAGCGGCTGTGGGGCGCGCCGCACTCCGAAGCCGCCATCGACGGGCTGAACGATCGTTTCATTTCTAAACGGATGGCTGTCTGGATCCGTGACCATTGTGTGCCATTTCTCTGGTTATCACAAGAGCTGGACATCAACCATTTTCTGGCAGATTTCACTTTTAACAAGAGATTTTGTCATGGAAAGCCGAGCGGAGGCTTCGCGCGTCACGATGGATTCGCTACTGGAGTGAGACAAAACCACCTCCGTTTTGGTCTCACAGGACGGCTTTGAGATGGCGTTCAGACAGCTGTCGGTGGTTTTTCCATCGAGTGATTATCCGAGAAATTGTGGCTGTGCCTGGACATGCCAGAACATGTCCTGTGAGGCTTCATTACGGCATTGCTGTGCGCCATGCGGCACCGCCGCAACGCGCAAAGCCTCCGCTCCTCTTTCCATGACAAAAACTCCTGTAACAGTGGAATGTGCCGTTCATTTCCAAACTGGACGCTGTGTTTTATCTGGGACGTCGTCTGACTAGCACAGGAATTGTGAAAAGACGTGGACATCAGCACTTTTTCGGCACTTTGAGACAGACGTGCGGAGGAATTCCCCGCATTGCGGCAGTGCCGCATGGCGCACAGCAACGCCGTGATGAAGTCTCACGGGACATGTTCTGGCATGTCCAGGCACATCCATAATTTCTCGGATAATCACTCGATGGAAAAACCACCGACAGCTATCTGAACGCCATCTCAAAGCCGTCCTGTGAGACCAAAATGGAGGTGGTTTTGTGTGGTGTGGTAGTATGGAGTGTGCATGCCCTCCCCTACCTGTGTTTGGAAGTTCTTGGTTGTGTGCACCTGGGTTCTGATTGTATTTGATGTGAGCCAGGGATATAAATTCAGCATTGTTTTGTGGCTTTGTTCCTGTTTTGCTTCCTGGTCTCTCCCGTGCGGCAGCATTGGAGTGGCTTTACATGCTGTGGTGACTGCGTGCGTTCATCTTTTTCCTTCCTGTTTGGAGCTTTGGGTGGCTCTTTATTAGTGGCTTGGAGTGCTGCTTTACTCCAAGCACCACTGCGGCTTACAGCTGCTGCTGTTTGCGGGCGCGTTTGGGCCACCAGCGTCTGATTTGGGGTAAGCAGCCGGCTTCGCCTTTTTGGCCCATTCAGTTGTCTTTTGTCGTTTTATAATGTCGTTTTTTCTTATAGCGTGGCACTTGTGCGCTTTTACGCACGTTGTCTGGAGGCTGGGAGTGCGGCTCCACTGGGGTCTTGAGCAGACCAGTGCGTCTTCTTACTGGTGAGTTGCTGGTTTCTGTCTTTTATAAACAATTAGAAATTATTTTGGTCTGCTAATGTGGTGTTTACATCACAGCAGGACCAGGCTGCACCTCCCGCGGTGGCTGCTGGGGACAGCTGCGTCGGCTTGATAATTTAGAGGCTGGCCACACCTTGCGTAACTCCTCCTGCTGCTGATTTCCTGGATCCTGGGTATTTGACCAAGCTGCATGTTATTAATAGTCTGGTAACAATTTGGACTTTGTACGGACATTGTAGGGGTTACAAAGCCAGAGGTGGGCGAAAAAAAACAAAACAGAAATAACATATCGCGTGCTGGCTTTGTGATCCACATTTATCCCATACCTGTATTTTATTGAGTGTGTCGTTTTTTTATCATCACCCTATGTGTTTAATGTGGTTTTTAACTGTAATATATTGGTGTTTGGTTTATTTGCATGTTTCCTTTTTTTGTGTGGATGAGAGCTTTGTAATTTTATTGAGTTTGGGTTTGTTTGTTTTTTCCACTTAGTGTGTTTTTCTATATTGGTAAATGGGGTGATTTTTACCAATCAAGGTTGGGAATAAATAAAGGTATATTCTTTTTATAGTTAATTCTTTTTGGTCTCTGCTCCCCTTAATTCAAAAAGGTAAAAACGAACCTGTGTCTGCCTTGTGCAGGGTCCTAGGCCTATCCTAGGTGGCATTGTCAGCAACTTTGTCAATCTGTTGATATTAGATCTCCAACCTGAGCGCTATATCGCTCTCTCCCACCCTCCTGCCACATTTTGGCGTTGTCGACAGGATTACCAGGAAATTAAGGGGGCAGAGACTTTTTATTTTGTTAGTAGTATTGTTGGTTTAAATTGTTAGATTTTTCATAAAAAGGTATCCAGAACAGCGGAGGTGGTATTAGGACCCAAACTTTTAGGATCTCTTTTTTGGGGGGGGCCTTTTGGCATTTTTCCTCAGTTGACATGGAGGAGGAATTGCAGCAGTTAAAAGATCTTGTTTCACAGCTTCAAGCAGATAATGAGCAACTCCGTCGGGAGCGTGCGGTGGCTTTGGACCCAGATGGGGGCGCCTCTCAGCCGTCTGGTTCAGCAGTAAATACAGTGTCCCCTCTTCCCGCTGTCACAGAGCGGTTTGTGGTTGTACCTCAGGACCGTAGGTGCCCTATGTTTAATGGAAGGACTGGGCTGGGGATAACTGAGTGGGACGAGGAGGTTGAGGCATGCATGCGTGCCCGACATCTGGCCGCTGCTGACCGTGCTTTGTTTATTTTTGATCATTTGGAAGGAGAAGCCAAACAGGAAATTAAGTTCCGTCCACCTGCTGAACGTGGGGACTCTGATAAAATTGTGGCCATTTTGAAGGAGCTTTATGGATGTCATCAATCTTACATCACTTTGCAGAAAGATTTTTTTTTTTTTTTTTTTTTTTTTTTTGCTCGGCACCAACTTGAGGGTGAGAGCCTTCAGGAGTTTTTCGCTAGCTTTAATGTCTTTGATGGCTCGGGTTAGACAGCAGGCACCAGGTGGGATCCCTAATGCTGAGGTATTGCTTCGAGACCAATTTACTGAACACGTTCTTGATAGTGCCTTGCGTTGCGAGCTAAAACAACTTGTTCGTAGGCAGCCAGACATTAGATTGATGGAGCTCCGGGCTGAGGCGATGAGGTGGGAGCGCAAGGGCCTACTAGGTGGTGCTGGAGGCCGTAGTTATTCTGTTCCCTCGGCTTTTGGCCTTCAGTGTGGCGTGCAAGGCAGTGTCCAGTCAAGTAAGCAGGGTGAGCCACCGGAGCCTGGTTTAAGAGAGCTTATGGACATATTAAAGCAGCAGCAAGAAGAGTTGAATAAACTTACTCAAACTGTTGTATCATTGCAGGCCCCTTATTCCTTAGAGAGTAGCTCAGGTTCAGTTCCATTAATTTGTCGTAGGTGTCAGCAAACAGGACACTATGCTAGGAACTGTACCCGTTCTCGGGTCTTTAATCAATATCAACCTAGGCATGATAATCCGGGTTCAGGAACGGCTAGGTCTGTTCAATCAGACTGGCTGCCGGGAAACTAGAGCCCACTGAGCTTTTGAGCCATGGCTCAGGTGGGGAACCCTTAGGCTCACAGTTGGGGACTGATTGCGCAATGTCCAAATATAGATGTGTCAATCGGGGGTGTTTTGGTCTCGTGTTTAGTGGACACTGGTTCTATGGTTTCTACCATTACAGAAAGTTTGTTCATGAAGCATTTTGCAACATGGGGTCAGGACCGCCTCCGTTTCTGTAATTGGCTTCAGCTTAGAGCAGCAAATGGGCTGGCAATTCCTTACATTGGCTATTTAGAACTTGATGTTGAGCTGTGTGGTAAGGTTATTCCCCATTGTGGCATTTTAGTGGTTAGGGACCCCCCCTGGTGTGTTTTGGGGATGAATGTCATCAAGCGTTGTTATGGTTCGCTTTTTACTGCACTTGGCTCATCTCTTTTTGATACACCGGCTGTTTTAGAGGCCCCTAAACCAGTCCTCATTGCTTGCCTCTACTGGTGGTTGGCTGTCACTGCGGTATTGTATCACTTCCTGTTCCGGAGCACAGCGGTGTTTTTCTGTATCTGTTAGCTGTTTAATCTGCGCAGTTAGATTGATCTAGTTATCTAGATTACGATTTGTTTCCCAGTGTAATCTTTACGTGCCTTAACTAAAGCACTCCTTCTGCTGAATCACCTCTAAATTATTTACACATTATTCACTTTGCGTGTTTTTAGGAATCCGCTAGCTTAGCGTAGCTACTAGCTCTTAGCCGATTTAGCATGGCAGCTTCTCCTGTCTCTCCCGCACTTTTCTGCTCTGGGTGTGAAATGTTTAGTTATTCCTCGGCCTCCTTTAGCAGTAATGGTACTTGTAATAAGTGTAGCTTATTCGTAGCTTTGGAGGCCAGGCTGGGCGAATTGGAGACTCGGCTCCGCACCGTGGAAAATTCTACAGCTAGCCAGGCCCCTGTAGTCGGTGCGGACCAAGGTAGCTTAGCCGCCGTTAGTTACCCCCTGGCAGATCCCGAGCAGCCGGGAAAGCAGGCCGACTGGGTGACTGTGAGGAGGAAGCGTAGCCCTAAACAGAAGCCCCGTGTACACCGCCAACCCGTTCACATCTCTAACCGTTTTATCCCCACTCGACGACACACCCGCCGAGGATCAAACTCTGGTGATTGGCGACTCTGTTTTGAGAAATGTGAAGTTAGCGACACCAGCAACCATAGTCAATTGTCTTCCGGGGGCCAGAGCAGGCGACATTGAAGGAAATTTGAAACTGCTGGCTAAGGCTAAGCGTAAATTTGGTAAGATTGTAATTCACGTTGGCAGTAATGACACCCGGTTACGCCAATCGGAGGTCACTAAAATTAACATTAAATCGGTGTGTAACTTTGCAAAAACAATGTCGGACTCTGTAGTTTTCTCTGGGCCCCTCCCCAATCGGACCGGGAGCGACATGTTTAGCCGCATGTTCTCCTTGAATTGCTGGCTGTCTGAGTGGTGTCCAAAAAACGAGGTGGGCTTCATAGATAATTGGCAAAGCTTCTGGGGAAAACCTGGTCTTGTTAGGAGAGACGGCATCCATCCCACTTTGGATGGAGCAGCTCTCATTTCTAGAAATCTGGCCAATTTTCTTAAATCCTCCAAACCGTGACTATCCAGGGTTGGGACCAGGAAGCAGAGTTGTAGTCTTACACACCTCTCTGCAGCTTCTCTCCCCCTGCCATCCCCTCATTACCCCATCCCCGTAGAGATGGTGCCTGCTCCCAGACTATCAATAACCAGCAAAAATCTATTTAAGCATAAAAATTCAAAAAGAAAAAATAATATAGCACCTTCAACTGCACCACAGACTAAAACAGTTAAATGTGGTCTATTAAACATTAGGTCTCTCTCTTCTAAATCCCTGTTGGTAAATGATATAATAATTGATCAACATATTGATTTATTCTGCCTAACAGAAACCTGGTTACAGCAGGATGAATATGTTAGTTTAAATGAGTCAACACCCCCGAGTCACACTAACTGTCAGAATGCTCGTAGCACGGGCCGGGGCGGAGGATTAGCAGCAATCTTCCATCCCAGCTTATTAATTAATCAAAAACCCAGACAGAGCTTTAATTCATTTGAAAGCTTGTCTCTTAGTCTTGTCCATCCAAATTGGAAGTCCCAAAAACCAGTTTTATTTGTTATTATCTATCGTCCACCTGGTCGTTACTGTGAGTTTCTCTGTGAATTTTCAGACCTTTTGTCTGACTTAGTGCTTAGCTCAGATAAGATAATTATAGTGGGTGATTTTAACATCCACACAGATGCTGAGAATGACAGCCTCAACACTGCATTTAATCTATTATTAGACTCTATTGGCTTTGCTCAAAAAGTAAATGAGTCCACCCACCACTTTAATCATATCTTAGATCTTGTTCTGACTTATGGTATGGAAATAGAAGACTTAACAGTATTCCCTGAAAACTCCCTTCTGTCTGATCATTTCTTAATAACATTTACATTTACTCTGATGGACTACCCAGCAGTGGGGAATAAGTTTCATTACACTAGAAGTCTTTCAGAAAGCGCTGTAACTAGGTTTAAGGATATGATTCCTTCTTTATGTTCTCTAATGCCATATACCAACACAGTGCAGAGTAGCTACCTAAACTCTGTAAGGGAGATAGAGTATCTCGTCAATAGTTTTACATCCTCATTGAAGACAACTTTGGATGCTGTAGCTCCTCTGAAAAAGAGAGCTTTAAATCAGAAGTGTCTGACTCCGTGGTATAACTCACAAACTCGTAGCTTAAAGCAGATAACCCGTAAGTTGGAGAGGAAATGGCGTCTCACTAATTTAGAAGATCTTCACTTAGCCTGGAAAAAGAGTCTGTTGCTCTATAAAAAAGCCCTCCATAAAGCTAGGACATCTTTCTACTCATCACTAATTGAAGAAAATAAGAACAACCCCAGGTTTCTTTTCAGCACTGTAGCCAGGCTGACAGAGTCAGAGCTCTATTGAGCTGAGTATTCCATTAACTTTAACTAGTAATGACTTCATGACTTTCTTTGCTAACAAAATTTTAACTATTAGAGAAAAAATTACTCATAACCATCCCAAAGACGTATCGTTATCTTTGGCTGCTTTCAGTGATGCCGGTATTTGGTTAGACTCTTTCTCTCCGATTGTTCTGTCTGAGTTATTTTCATTAGTTACTTCATCCAAACCATCAACATGTTTATTAGACCCCATTCCTACCAGGCTGCTCAAGGAAGCCCTACCATTATTTAATGCTTCGATCTTAAATATGATCAATCTGTCTTTGTTAGTTGGCTATGTACCACAGGCTTTTAAGGTGGCAGTAATTAAACCATTACTTAAAAAGCCATCACTTGACCCAGCTATCTTAGCTAATTATAGGCCAATCTCCAACCTTCCTTTTCTCTCAAAAATTCTTGAAAGGGTAGTTGTAAAACAGCTAACTGATCATCTGCAGAGGAATGGTCTATTTGAAGAGTTTCCGTCAGGTTTTAGAATTCATCATAGTACAGAAACAGCATTAGTGAAGGTTACAAATGATCTTCTTATGGCCTCGGACAGTGGACTCATCTCTGTGCTTGTTCTGTTAGACCTCAGTGCTGCTTTTGATACTGTTGACCATAAAATTTTATTACAGAGATTAGAGCATGCCATAGGTATTAAAGGCACTGCGCTGCGGTGGTTTGAATCATATTTGTCTAATAGATTACAGTTTGTTAATGTAAATGGGGAATCTTCTTCACAGACTAAAGTTAATTATGGAGTTCCACAAGGTTCTGTGCTAGGACCAATTTTATTCACTTTATACATGCTTCCCTTAGGCAGCATTATTAGACGGTATTGCTTAAATTTTCATTGTTACGCAGATGATACCCAGCTTTATCTATCCATGAAGCCAGAGGACACACACCAATTAGCTAAACTGCAGGATTGTCTTACAGACATAAAGACATGGATGACCTCTAATTTTCTGCTTTTAAACTCAGATAAAACTGAAGTTATTGTACTTGGCCCCACAAATCTTAGAAACATGGTGTCTAACCAGATCCTTACTCTGGATGGCATTACCCTGACCTCTAGTAATACTGTGAGAAATCTTGGAGTCATTTTTGATCAGGATATGTCATTCAAAGCGCATATTAAACAAATATGTAGGACTGCTTTTTTGCATTTACGCAATATCTCTAAAATCAGAAAGGTCTTGTCTCAGAGTGATGCTGAAAAACTAATTCATGCATTTATTTCCTCTAGGCTGGACTATTGTAATTCATTATTATCAGGTTGTCCTAAAAGTTCCCTAAAAAGCCTTCAGTTAATTCAAAATGCTGCAGCTAGAGTACTGACGGGGACTAGAAGGAGAGAGCATATCTCACCCATATTGGCCTCTCTTCATTGGCTTCCTGTTAATTCTAGAATAGAATTTAAAATTCTTCTTCTTACTTATAAGGTTTTGAATAATCAGCTCCCATCTTATCTTAGGGACCTCGTAGTACCATATCACCCCAATAGAGCACTTCGCTCTCAGACTGCAGGCTTACTTGTAGTTCCTAGGGTTTGTAAGAGTAGAATGGGAGGCAGAGCCTTCAGCTTTCAGGCTCCTCTCCTGTGGAACCAGCTCCCAATTCAGATCAGGGAGACAGACACCCTCTCTACTTTTAAGATTAGGCTTAAAACTTTCCTTTTTGCTAAAGCTTATAGTTAGGGCTGGATCAGGTGACCCTGAACCATCCCTTAGTTATGCTGCTATAGACGTAGACTGCTGGGGGGTTCCCATGATGCACTGTTTCTTTCTCTTTTTGCTGTGTTTGCACCACTCTGCATTTAATCATTAGTGATCGATCTCTGCTCCCCTCCACAGCATGTCTTTTTCCTGGTTCTCTCCCTCAGCCCCAACCAGTCCCAGCAGAAGACTGCCCCTCCCTGAGCCTGGTTCTGCTGGAGGTTTCTTCCTGTTAAAAGGGAGTTTTTCCTTCCCACTGTAGCCAAGTGCTTGCTCACAGGGGGTCGTTTTGACCGTTGGGGTTTTACATAATTATTGTATGGCCTTGCCTTACAATATAAAGCGCCTTGGGGCAACTGTTTGTTGTGATTTGGCGCTATATAAAAAAATTGATTGATTGATTGATTGATTACAGAAATGCCATGAGGCGGGTCCAGTTGAGGATTTGATGACTATTACGGTAAAGGTCCGGGGTAGACGAGTGGTGCGGGTGTCTGGAGGTACCATGAAGTTGGTGGCTTGCACTTGTTCAGAGGAGTTTGATGGAGAGAGTGTTTTGTTAGAGCCAGCAGAGACTGGGTTAGCCGCGGGTTTACTTGTCTCCCCATGCCTAGTGAGAGTGGTTCAAGGGACTGCATATATCCCTGTGGTTAATGTGGGGATGAAGGCCATCCTGCTTTACCCACGGACCACACTTGGTAGTTTGGGTGTGGCGCAGATTTTGAGCTTGCCAGCTGGGATGACTGAGGATAGAACCCTGTTGGCGTCTACAAATTCTCATGTTGTTTCGCCCTCTGTGCCTGATAGAATAGCATCTCTGGAACTACCTGCTTTAGGAGTTCAGGAGAAGGTGAAGTCATTGTTGCAACGTTATGAGTCAGTCTTTGCCCAGGATGAAAACGACTTGGGATGTGCCACTCTCCTATCACATGATATACCCCTGGTGGATGATGTTCCAATTCGCCAGAGGTATCGCCGTATCCTGCCTTCTGAATATGAGGCAGTTAAGGCGCATATAAATCAGCTGCTGGAGTCTCAAGTCATTCAGGAAAACAGCAGTCCGTACGCTTCACCAATTGTATTGGTGAGAAAGAAGGATGGTGGTCTACGCCTTTATGTGGATTACCGTTTGCTTAATAGTAAAACACGGAAGGACACTTTCCCCTTGCCTCGGATCGAGGAGACACTGGATTCGTTGTCTGGCGCTGTCTGGTTCTCTACACTCGATCTAGACAGTGGTTACAACCAGGTTCCTGTGACTGAGGCAGATCATCCTAAAACGGCCTTTTGTGCCCCTTTTGGCCTTTTTGAGTTTAACCGCATGCCTTTTGGCTTGTGTAATGCCCCAAGCACCTTCCAGCGGCTGATGCAGAGGATGTTTGGTGACCAGCAAGGTCAGTCTCTTTTGCTGTACCTTGATGATATTGTGGTCTACTCCTCCTCTGTTGAACATCTTCAGCGTTTGGAGATGGTGCTTGGGCAGCTTAACACAGAAGGCCTGAAGGCGCGGCTTGAAAAGTGCTCATTTTTCCAGCGTAAGGTGGGGTACTTGGGCCATGTCATCTCGGACCAAGGGGCGTCGACGGACCCTGAAAAGATCAACGCTGTGTCTCAGTGGGAGCGTCCTACCAATACCTCAGAGCTGCGGTCGTTCCTGGACTTTGCCAGTTACTACCGCCGGTTTGTGGAGGGATTTGCCAGGTTGGCGGGCCCTCTACACTGGTTGGTGGCTGAACTGGCAGGTACAAAGTCCAAAAAGAGTTCGGGCAAAGCTTTAGAGGCGGTATGGACTCCGCAGTGTGAGCAGGCATTTCAGGCACTAAAGTCCAAGCTAGTGTCTGCGCCCGTTCTAGCTTTTGCAGATTTTTGTAAGCCGTTTAATTTGGAAGTGGACGCTAGTTATAGTGGGCTGGGAGCTGTTCTCTCCCAAGAGACGGACAGTGGAGTAAGACCGGTGGCCTATGCCAGCAGGGGGTTGCGGCCCACTGAGCGCAACATGGCAACTTACAGCTCCATGAGGTTAGAATTCTTAGCACTCAAGTGGGCCATGATGGAGAAGTTCCGTGAATACTTGTTGGGTCACAAGTGCATAGTGTACACTGACAATAATCCCCTGAGTCATTTCCAGACTGCAAAATTGGGGGCTACGGAGCACCGATGGGCTGCTCAGCTGGCTGCCTTCGATTTCGAAATGAGGTACCGTTCGGGTCAAAGTAACAGAAATGCTGACGCCTTGTCCCGGCAGTATTCTGGCTCTGAAGCCCTGGTCCAACACCTGCTTGGTACTGCAGCCCCTTTAGCTTTGCAGCATGGTCCACTGTCACATCCAGTTGAGGCTGCCACTCAGTCTCTGGTTTTAGCCCTTCCAGGCTATTCCGCTTCCGACCTTAGGTCTTTACAGGAGAATGATCCTCTGTTAAAAGAGGTTCTAGTGTTTTTGCGGCAGAGAATTCAACCTTCTGCTGTAGAGAGGCGGCGTCTCTCGAAATGTGCTTTGTTCTTGCTTCGCCAGCGTAAAAGGTTTGTGGAGCAAGATGGGGTCTTTTTCCGGCAGGCTTACCGTCCTGATGGTGGGGAGGAATTTCTTCAGCTCCTTTTACCAGCTTCTCTAAGGCATGAGACCTTAAATCTTCTTCATCAGCAACATGGTCATCAGGGCATGGAACGGACTGCAGAGTTTGTCCGTCAACGGTGCTATTGGCCAGGCATGTTTAAGGATATAAGAGATTGGGTCCAGGAATGTGAGCGGTGCCAAGTGGCAAAGGATGCTGGTTCAGCATCACACAGCTACATGGGTCACCTGCTTTCCTCCTGGCCCAATGAGATCCTTGCCATAGATTTTACGATGCTGGAGCGCTCGCAGAATGGGTATGAAAATGTTTTGATCATGACTGATGTGTTCAGTAAATTTACTGTGGCAGTTCCAACTCGTGATCAAAGGGCTTCCACTGTGGCCCACATGTTGGTCTCAGAGTGGTTCTACAAGTTTGGCATTCCAGGTCGTCTGCACTCTGATCAGGGACGTAGTTTTGAGAGTGCCTTGATTCAGCAACTTTGCTCGCTGTACGGTGTAGAAAAATCTCGTACTACGCCCTACCATCCAGCCAGCAATGGGCAATGTGAGCGCTTTAATCTCACTCTTCTTAATCTGCTGCGGACATTGCCGTTGCCGCAGAAGCAGGATTGGGCTTCTTCTTTGCCTCAAGTCCTCTTTTGTTATAACACCACACCACATCAGAGTACAGGAGAATCGCCATATTATTTGATGTTTGGCCAAGAGCCAAGGCTTCCCATTGACTTTCTCTTAGGGAGTATTGAGGAACCTAGATTAGGTGAGGTGCAAGGCTGGGTGGCTGAGCACCAAGAGAAACTTAGGGTTGCTTTTGGTTGCGCTCGGGAGCGGCTTCTTGCAGCTGCGAATCGTAGGAAAGAGCGCCATGATCAACGTGTGCTGTATGCACCACTGTTGGTAGGCCAGCGGGTGTATGTGAGGGATTATGCTGCGCACGGGCATCATAAAATTCAGGATCTGTGGAATTCGGTGGTCCATCAGGTGGTGAGTATTCCATCTGGGGAGGGTGCAGTTTACACCGTGGCTCCTGTTGAGAACTTGCATAAGGTCCGGACTGTGCATTGTGACATATTGAAAGCTGTCTTGGGACCTTTGGAGGGTAATCAAGCTCCACCTTCCTCTGTACCAGAGGCAGCCTCACTTGAGGACTCTTGTTCCTCTGATAGTGAAGTGTTGCTCTTGGTTTCAGAATCCCATCGGCCTGTAGTTTCTCCTGTTCCCTTAGTAACCCCCGCCTTGTGTGTGACAGATCACAATCAGATTGGAGCACCTGCTCTAATACAGTCATCTGAACCCTCGTCTTTCACTGATGTTGACCAGCCGAGCACCAGTGCTCAGGCCTTGCGCCGAACCACTCGTTCTACGGCTGGTCAGCATTCAAATATACATCGGCTTCCTCAGCCTCTGGGTAGTAATCAGGCTGCTGAGCGGGTTGCTAGAGTTCCGGAGCAAACTTCAAATCTTCAGGTTGCTATCTTTAGGCCTTGGTAAAGGTGGGGGTAGATGTGGTAGTATGGAGTGTGCATGCCCTCCCCTACCTGTATTTGGAAGTTCTTGGTTGTGCGCACCTGGGTTCTGATTGTATTTGATGTGAGCCAGGGATATAAATTCAGCATTGTTTTGTGGCTTCGTTCCTCTTTTGCTTCCTGGTCTCTCTCGTGCGGCACCATTGGAGTGGCTTTACATGCTGTGGTGACTGCGTGCATTCATCTTTTTCCTTCCTGTTTGGAGCTTTGGGTGGCTCTTTATTAGTGGCTTGGAGTGCTGCTTTACTCCAAGCACCACTGCGGCTTACAGCTGCTGCTATTTGCGGGCGCATTTGGGCCACCAGCGTCTGATTTGGGGTAAGCGGCCAGCTTCGCCTTTTTGGCCCATTCAGTTGTCTTTTGTCGTTTTATAATGTCGTTTTTTCTTATAGCGTGGCACTTTGTGCGCTTTTACGCACGTTGTCTGGAGGCTGGGAGTGCGGCTCCACTGGGGTCTTGAGCAGACCGGTGCGTCTTCTTACTGGTGAGTTGCTGGTTTCTGTCTTTTATAAACAATTATAAATTATTTTGGTCTGCTAATGTGGTGTCTACATCACAGCGAGACCAGGCTGCACCTCCCGCGGTGGCTGCTGGGGACAGCTGCGTCAGCTTGATAATTTAGAGGCTGGCCACGCCTTGCGTAACTCCTCCTGCTGCTGATTTCCTGGATCCTGGGTATCTGACCAAGCTGCATCTTATTAATAGTCTGGCAACAATTTGGACTTTGTACGGACATTGTAGGGGTTACAAAGCCAGAGGTGAGCGAAAAAAAAAGAAATAACATATCTCGTGCTGGCTTTGTGATCCACATTTATCCCATACCTGTATTTTATTGAGTGTGTTGTTTTTTTATCATCACCTTACGTGTTTAATGTGGTTTTTAACTGTAATATATTGGTGTTTGGTTTATTTGCATGTTTCCTTTTTTTGTGTGGATGAGAGTTTTGTCATTTTATTGAGTTTGGGTTTGTTTGTTTTTTCCACTTAGTGTGTTTTTCTATATTGGTAAATGGGGTGATTTTAACCAATCAAGGTTGGGAATAAATAAAGGTATATTCTTTTTATAGTTAATTCTTTTTGGTCTCTGCTCCCCTTAATTCAAAAAGGTAAAAACGAACCTGTGTCTGCCTTGTGCAGGGTCCTAGGCCTATCCTAGGTGGCGTTGTCAGCAACTTTTTCAATCTGTTGATATTAGATCTCCAACCTGAGCGCTATATCGCTCTCTCCCACTCTCCTGCCACACAGGCAAAAATGCAGTCATGGTTGGGTAGGGGTCGGATGCACAAGCAAACACAGACATCCGAGATGAGGCAAGAGGAGAGGAGAACAGAGCAAAAACAATGGTACATGGCAAAGCAAAAATCAGGACTGAAAACGAGGGCTGGAATGTGTATGACAACAACAAACTGGCAGAGTGATGGCTGGGAGGTGTTTAAGTAAGGCAGGTGTTAATTAGGTGCAGGTGAGGAACAATCTAGAAAGGGGGTGTGGCTAGTGAACAAAGGCTAAGCACAGTGCAAGATAGTGAGGAAGGGAGTGCACCAAGTGGAGTGATGTAATAGACAAAGATGCGTGAGCAGGTGCAGAGAGCGTAAGTGAAGGAAAGCACAAAGCAAACTGAATCAAAGTGAGAGACAGACACGAGAGAGGTGCAGTGGAGTGAGAACATAATCAGAGGGGTGTAAGGGAAACAGGGTACTATGAACAGAGACCGAGGACAGAATGAAATATAACAATGAACCGGGCATGAACATGAGAACTAATCAGAGAATAAGGGTGATTCTTAGACTACGGGCACTTATTATGTCCTTTGATCATATTGTATGAAAAACAGAAAAAAGGGGAAATTTCACACTTTTATAGTTATCTTTACAATGAAAGTGTGTTAAGAAATTTGTTCTAGTAGTCTATGATGACTTTTTCACCTTTTTTCAGCATCATTATATGCAAATATTGCCGTTTTGTGCTTGTCCCACACCCAGACTTTTGATCTTCAATGATAAAAATGAATGGTAAAGAAACGGTTTTTCTAATGTTTTAAAATATCTCTGAATAAAATATCAGTAAAATAATCAAAACATAATTGGGGTATTCAATGTCATACAACTGTTGTGATTTTTTTTTTTTTTTTTTAAACAAAATGTAGTTGTCCCACACTATTGCCGTAATTTCCACCACAACACTGTAATGTCCCTTTAAACAGTTTGTATGAAAGATTGTTTGGGTAGTTTCTGTGGAGATAAACAGTGACATCAGAGCACATGTATATAGCGCCAAATCACAACAAACAGTTGCCCCAAGGCGCTTTTATATGGCCTTGTAAATGTAATTTCCACCACATCATTGCCTTACAATATAAAGGTGAATTTGTGGGTGATTCTTTAACTACGGGCACTATTGGCCTTGTACATGTAATTTCCACTACACCATTGCCTTACAATATAAAGCGCCTTGGGGCAACTGTTTGTGATTTGGCGCTATATACATGTGCTCTGATGTCACTGTTTATCTCCATAGAAACTACCCAAACAATATTTCATACAAACTGTTTAAAGGGACATTAGTGTTGTGGTGGAAATTACGGCAATAGTGTGGGACAACTACATTTTGTTTAAAAAAAATCACAACAGTTGTATGACATTGAATACCCCAATTATGTTTTGATTATTTTACTGATATTTTATTCAGAGATATTTTAAAACATTAGAAAAAATGTTTCTTTCTTTCAAAAGGCCAATATTTGCATATAATGATGCTGAAAAAAGGTGAAAGTCATCATAGACTACTAGAACAAATTTCTTAACACACTTTCATTGTAAAGATAACTATAAAAGTGTGAAATTTCCCCTTTTTTCTGTTTTTCATACAATATGATCAAAGGACATAAGTGCCCGTAGTCTAAGAATCACCCATAAACACCCACTCCTTATACCATAAAAATAACAAATGTATACACACATACGAGGTCTATTAGAAAACTATCCTACCTTTTTATTTAAAAAAAAACTAAAACGACAGGAAAAACATCTCCGTGTTGAAAACCATTTGTAAAATTCAGGCGGCTTTTGATGGCTTTCAACAAGTGAGTAAGAGAAATTGTTTAACAGCTTGGGCATGTTCCAACTTGCCCGTTAAGGTTTCCAACGGAATTGTTTTTCCTGTCGCGACCCCCCGTGGTCGGGTCCGGCCCGACATGCGACTCTGCCCGCACGTTCTTTCATTACAAAATGTCCGTTAACAATGGAATGTCCGAATAAACTCCTCATGCCGACTTCTTCTGAAAGTTCTCTGTTCTCTGACGACTTCCTGGGTCAACAGAGCCTGAAATGTGGAAGTTTTCAACTTGAAACGGCGAGACGCTGCCGCCTCAAAGCACAGATCGCCGTCAGGCACCGTGGGCCGTCCTTAAAGCGACACTACCAGACCAAAATCTCTCATCAGCCGTTAAAATTTTTACCGAAAACCAGCTGCATTTATTGAATGGTGTCCACTCAGTTGTGCCTTACAGTTTTGAAAAAATTTTGATCAAACAAAGCAGCAGTCTCTGAGCCATTCCTAAACAATGAAAAAACGACGAGAGGGTGGGCCACTCCTCACTCAAAGACTGCCCACAGGCGAATGACGTAACCGACAGGCGTGAAAAAACTCTCGTATGCCCACGAGGGTTCAAGCATGTCTGATGTAATCACACGTGATTCAAATCCATATGGTTTTTGAAAAAAATAATAAGGTCGGATACTTTTCTAATAGACCTCGTATATACATGCATGCACACATAAACACAATTTCATAAATACAGTTGTATGTAAACGTTTGGGCATCCATGATAATTTTCATGATTTTCCTTTATAAATCATTGGTTGTCTGGATCAGAAATTTCAGTTAAATGTATAACATAGCAGACAAACACACTGATATTTGAGAAGTGAAATGAAGTTTCTAGTATTTACAGAAAGTGTGCAATAATTATTTAAACAAAATTAGGCAGGTGCATAAATTTGGGCACCTTTGTCATTTTATTGATTTGTATACATTTAACACTAATTATTGGAACACAAAATTGGTTTGGTAAGCTCACTGACCCTTGACCTCCTTACACAGGTGAATCCAGTCATTAGAAAGGGTATTTAAGGTGGCCATTTACAAATGTTTCTCCTCTTTGCATCTCTTCTAATGAGTGGCGATATGGGAGCCTCTAAACACCTCAAATGACCTGAAAACAAAGACTGTTCAACATCATGGTCTAGGGGAAGGGTACAAAAAGCTATCTCAGAGATTCCAGCTGTCAGTTTCCAGTGTGAGGAAGATAGTGAGGAAATGGAAGACCACAGGCACAGTACTAGTTAAGGCCTGAAGTGGCAGACCAAGAAAAATCTCAGATAAGCTGAAGTGAAGGATGGTGAGAACCCACAGACCCGCTCCAAAGACCTACAACATGATCTTGCTGCAGATAGTGTCTCTGTGTATCGTTCAACTATACAGCACACTTTGCACAAGGAGATGCTGGGTAAAATAGTAATGCAGAGGAAGCACTTGAGGTATGCTAAAGCACATTTGGACAAGCCAGCTTCATTTTGGAATAAGGTGCAGCAGGACTTATGAAACTAAAATTGAGTTATTTGGACATAAGGGGTGGTATGGATGGCAGAAAAAGAACACAGCATTCCAAGAAAAAACACTTGCTATCTACAGTAAAATTTGGCGGTGGTTCCATCATGCTGTGGGGCTGAGTGGCCAGTGCAGGTGCTGGGAATCTTGTTAAAGTTGAGGGTCACATGAATTCCAGTCAATATCAGCAGATTCTTGAGAACAATGTTCAAGAATCAGTGACAAAGTTGAAGTTGCGCCGGGGCTGAATCTTTCAACAAGACAACAACCCTAAAAACTGCTCAAAATCTACTAAGATATTCATGCAGAGGAACAAGTACAATGTGCTTGAATGGCCATCTCAGTCCCCAGACCTGAATATTATTGAAAATCTGTGGTGTGATTTTAAGCGGGCTGTTCACGCCCGGAAACCAACAAACCTGCAATGTTTTGGAAAGAAGAATGGTCCAAAATACCTTCAACCAGAATCCAGACTCTCATTGGAAGCTATAGGAACCATTTAGAGGCTGTTGTTTCTGCAAAAGGAGGATCTACTAAATACTGATGTATTTTTTTCTGTTGGGGTGGCCAAATTTATGCACCTGCCTATTTTTTTTAAGAATTATTGCACACTTTCTGTAAATGCTATAAACTTCATTTCACTTCTCAAATATCACTGTGTCTGTCTGCTATATGATATATTTAACTGAAATTGCTGATCCAAACAACCAATGATTTATAAAGGAAAATCATGGGAATCATCAGGGGTGCCCAAACTTTTACATGCCACTGTATATATATATATATATATATATATATATATATATACACGAGGGCTGTCAATAAAGTATAGGTCCTTTTTATTTTTTTCAAAAACTATATGGATTTCATTCATATGTTTTTACCTCAGACATGCTTGAACCCTCGTGCGCATGCGTGAGTTTTTCCACGCCTGTCGGTGACGTCATTCGCCTGTGAGCACTCCTTGTGGGAGGAGTCGTCCAGCCCCTCGTCGGAAATCCTTTGTCTGAGAAGTTGCTGAGAGACTGGCGCTTTGTTTGATCAAAATTTTTTCTAAACCTGTGAGACACATCGAAGTGGACATGGTTCGAAAAATTAAGCTGGTTTTCGGTGAAAATTTTAACGGCTGATGAGAGATTTTGAGGTGATACTGTCGCTTTAAGGACTTCCCACGGAGCGAGACATCGTGCAGCACTCCCAGGCGCCGTCGTCAGCCTGTTTCAAGCTGAAAACCGGGTCCGCGCGTCGGGACGCAGCCGGCGCGATGTGGCGGCACAGGAAAAACACCTCCGTGTTGATAACCATTTGTAAAATCCAGGCGGCTTTTGATGGCTTTCAGTGGAGTGAGTATATGAGAAATTGTTTAACAGCTGGACATGTTCCAACTTGTCCTTAAGGCTTCCAACGGAGGTGTTTTTCCTGTGGCGGAGCGTCGCAGCGGCTGCCAGCCGACGCTGCAATCCGCCCGCACGTCTTTCATTAAAAAAACTCCTTTAACAGTGGAATAACCGGATAAAATGCTGAAACCGACTTCTTCTGAAACTTCTCTGTTCTCTCACGACGTCCTGCATCAATAGAGCCTGAAATGTGGAGGTTTTCAGCTTGAAACAGGCTGACGACGGCGCCTGGGAGCGCTGCACGATGTCTCGCTCCGTGGGAAGTCCTTAAAGCGACAGTATCACCTCAAAATCTCTCATCAGCCGTTAAAATTTTCACCGAAAACCAGCTTAATTTTTCGAACCGTGTCCACTTCAATGTGTCTCACAGGTTTAGAAAAAATTTTGATCAAACAAAGCGCCAGTCTCTCAGCAACTTCTCAGACAAAGGAATTCCGACGAGGGGCTGGACGACTCCTCCCACAAGGAGTGCTCACAGGCGAATGACGTCACCGACAGGCGTGGAAAAACTCACGCATGCGCACGAGGGTTCAAGCATGTCTGACGTAAAAACATATGAATGAAATCCATATAGTTTTTGAAAAAAATAAAAAGGACCTATACTTTATTGACAGACCTCGTGTGTGTGTGTGTGTGTGTGTATATATATATATATATATATATATATATATATATATATATATATATATATACATACACACACACACATATCAGAAACAGAAACAACCAAACCTAATCGAACTATAAAAAGAAAACCAGACAAAAACCAAATCCTGACAATACAGAGATATATACATGCAACCCCTGGCAAAAATTATGGAATCACCGGCCTCGGAGGATGTTCATTCAGTTGTTTAATTTTGTACAAAAAAAGCAGATCACAGACATGACACAAAACTAAAGTCATTTCAAATGGCAACTTTCTGGCTTTAAGAAACACTATAAGAAATCTGGAAAAAAAATTGTGGCAGTCAGTAACAGTTACTTTTTTAGACCAAGCAGGGAAAAAAATATGGAATCACTCAATTCTGAGGAAAAAATTATGGAATCATGAAAAACAAAAGAATGCTCCAACACATCACTAGTATTTTGTTGCACCACCTCTGGCTTTTATAACAGCTTGCAGTCTCTGAGGCATGGACTTAATGAGTGACAAACAGTACTCTTCATCAATCAGGCTCCAACTTTCTCTGATTGCTGTTGCCAGATCAGCTTTGCAGGTTGGAGCCTTGTCATGGACCATTTGATTTTCAGTTAGATTAAGATCTGGACTATTTGCAGGCCATGACATTGACCTTATGTGTCTTTTTGCAAGGAATGTTTTCACAGTTTTTGCTCTATGGCAAGATGCATTATCATCTTGAAAAATGATTTCATCATCCCCAAACATCCTTTCAATTGATGGGATAAGAAAAGTGTCCAAAATATCAACGTAAACTTGTGCATTTATTGATGATGTAATGACAGCCATCTCCCCAGTGCCTTTACCTGACATGCAGCCCCATATCATCAATGACTGGAAATTTACATGTTCTCTTCAGGCAGTCATCTTTATAAATCTCATTGGAACGGCATCATCACCTTGCCCAATGCAGATTCGAGATTCATCACTGAATATGACTTTCATCCAGTCATCCACAGTCCACGATTGCTTTTCCTTAGCCCATTGTAACCTTGTTTTTTCTGTTTAGGTGTTAATGATGGCTTTCGTTTAGCTTTTCTGTATGTAAATCCCATTTCCTTTAGGCGGTTTCTTACAGTTCGGTCACAGACGTTGACTCCAGTTTCCTCCCATTCGTTCCTCATTTGTTTTGTTGTGTATTTTCGATTTTTGAGACATATTGCTTTAAGTTTTCTGTCTTGACGCTTTGATGTTTTCCTTGGTCTACCAGTATGTTTGCCTTTAACAACCTTCCCGTGTTGTTTGTATTTGGTCCAGAGTTTAGACACAGCTGACTGTGAACAACCAACATCTTTTGCAACATTGCGTGATGATTTACCCTCTTTTAAGAGTATGATAATCCTCTCCTTTGTTTCAATTGACATCTCTCGTGTTGGAGCCATGATTCATGTCAGTCCACTTGGTGCAACAGCTCTCCAAGGTGTGATCACTCCTTTTTAGATGCAGACTAATGAGCAGATCTGATTTGATGCAGGTGTTAGTTTTGGGGATGAAAATTTACAGGGTGATTCCATCATTTATTCCTCAGAATTGAGTGAGTCCATATTTTTTTCCCTCTGCTTGGTCTAAAAAGTAACCGTTACTAACTGCCACAATTTTTTTTCTTGATTTCTTATAGTGTTTCTTAAAGCCAGAAAGTTGCCATTTGAAATGACTTTAGTTTTGTGTCATGTCTGTGATCTGCTTTTTTTCTACAAAATTAAACAACTGAATGAACATCCTCCGAGGCCGGTGATTCCATAATTTTTGCCAGGGGTTGTACCTACAGTACATATATACACATACGCACACCCATGACAACAAATACCAAAAGAAAATGTGCAGTATTAGTTAACTCAAATTTACAAAACACAACCAGCCTGAAAGCAATAACAAAAAATCGATAAACCTAAGTCTTCAAACTATAGCAATCAATTTTATTCTTGTAATGCCTTTTAAAGCTAACCAAAGTACCAAGTACTTTAATACTGTCCGGATAGTTATTCCAAATGTTAACACCTTTAACAGAAACAATGACTTTTTGCAGTAGTTCGATTCCTTAATTTCTCAAAAAAATAATATTCTGGAGTCCCTCAGTTTAAACAGATCCTGGATGTTGTATGGCTGGGGGGCCTGACTGCCTTTTTGTTTCTGTCTTTTGTTTTTCCTTCCAGGTGGCTTGCATTTGGGACTGAGTGGCTGTGTAGCTGAGTTTATCAGGACCTCACCCTGATCACCTGAGGCTGATCACCTGCGGCTCGTCAGGACTCACAGCTGTGGTGCATCTACATGGATTGGAACATGGTGGCATTTAAGACTGGAGTACACAGTGTGTATTTGCCAGAGACTCGACCTTGTGACCAGACGGGTGAGATCGTCGTCTCAAGAGCCATCTCATCATCAGTGGATGCAGAGAACGTCCAGGTTTGATGCATGGTCTGTGAAAGAGGAGGGGGTGAGGTCTCACGCTCGTCAGCACACTTCCTGAGGTACGTTAGATTTTGTGACTAACATTTATACAGTCAGTAAATGTGGTGTCCCTCACACCTTTATTATATTGAGCTGTATGTTGGTCATTTAAATCAGCTTCCACTGCAGTGGAGTTTTGTGAACAGGGTGTTCTATGCCTGCAGGGTGGGAAGCTGATTTGCAATTAAGCCAGGAAGTGTTTGCTGTTTGTACACCTTTGAGCGTTCTCTCTGTGTGTTGAGTGTGGACTCACATAATGATTCCTTCTTTCACAGACTCGGTTTGTCGTGGCCACCTGGGGGGTGTCGGCGGGGTCCTTGGGTCCGAACTGGTTCTGGCTCCGGACCGTTTTGTGCTGCTGGGAGCACACCGCAAATCCGCCACGCCAGACCCCGCACTTATTTGTTTGTATTTTTTCACAGCACTGTTATGTTCATTAAACTCTGTTATCCTTTGTACCATGCTCTGCTTATTTTATACTGGGTCCTTCAAACGCTGGTCGGTTCTCCGGGCTGCGTCCGACACATAACAGTAGTCTCTGGCCAAACATCACGGACCCAGCGGTAGCAGAGACGGTAACGCGCCGGGAAGGCGGCAGCAGACGTTCAGAAGTTATCCGGATCAGTTGCGGGTGCTCTCCGCCCGGATGGTGCGCGTTGGAGAACCCATTACTGAATACTGATTTGAGCGCTCATGCAGCCGTGTTCCTGTGTGTGCCTTATCCGAGGGTCGTGGTGGAGTGTGACTGGTGACAGCTTCGCGTCACGCTCCGACCGGATAAGAGGTTTAAACGGGAGCTGCAAGAGTGTGTCTGTAATGGGTGCACGCGCACGGCGGAGCTCTGTGGCACGGGTCGCTGTGCTTCCCGTGTGACAGTTGTAGCCCCGTTTCCCCGGATGAAGATAACTACTGCGTCTGTTGTGTCAGCTCCGGTGTTATTTAGTTAAATCACATTTTTGGTTGTGTGTTACACAGAGCTGCGCACAGAAAGGCAGCATGAGTTTGTTTTCTCAGTTACCAAAGGGGGTTTTTCATTTTTAGCACTTTGGCTCCCTCTTTTGGTGACTGAGTCACATTACCGTCAAGCTCTTAAGTTGGAACAGGTGTGTTCCATTTGTTTGAGCTTGACGGTATAAATCACTTATTAGTTTTGTGTGGGTGTTTTTTGAGTTGGTTTTTGTGTGGGGTTTTTATTTGTACACTATTTAGTGTCTGGGGTCGTGACCCTGCAGTTCTGTCTGGAGCAAAAAAAAAAAGGACCCAAGCAACTTTATGTTAGTCTGTTAGTCTTTCTTTTTATTTCTTTCAGTTTCACCTCCCAGGGTTTGATGGGACAGTCCCCTGGGGGGTCATGGGGGGGTATTTGGGTTGTTTTTTCTTTTTTCTTTTTTTTTTTTTGTTATGCCCTCTCTTCTCCTCTGGCTCCAGCCGTGTGAGCCGTAGAGTCGGCGTTGCTGGAGTGGTGCAGTTTGGTTATGCTGGGCGTTTCCCAGGTAACCTCTGCACCCGGGAGGGGGGGGGGGGGTTTGGGGTATTTTCTTTTTGTTCCCTCTATTCTCCTCTGGCTCCAGCCGTGTGAGCCGTAGTGTCGGCGTTGCTGGAGTGGTGCAGTTTGGTTATGCTGGGCGTTTCCCAGGTAACCTCTGCACCTGGGGGGGGGTGTTTTTGTTTGTTGATTCCCTATTCCACCTCCGGCTTCAAGCGCCTTTGAGCCGTCTGCCATCGGCGTGGCTGAGGTTTGGGGCAGTGGGATATACCCGCAGCTGGTGGCTGGTTTGGAAGTCGGAGGAGTGGCGCCGTTTTGTGCCGTCTGCCATAACCGCTGTTCCACTCCTCCCGGTTGGCTTCTGGGGTATAGTCACGGTTGGTGACACTGGACGTGCTTCCAGTTTCCACTGCGCCAAGGGGGTGGGGTTGGGGTTGTTTTGTTTGTATGTTTTTTTTCTCCTTTTGTTTTCCCCCCAGTTTCCGCCCTCAGGGTTTGACTGTGGTGTCCTCTGGGGGGGTTGTTTGTGTTTGTCTTTTCTGTTTTATGACTAACCAGACTGTGAACATGGTTGGACAAAGGCTGACTGCACAGGTTTAAGAACTCCTGGCCACACCTGTGCTAAGTGACTGACAGAAACAAAGGCAAAGATGCAGCCAGAGGAGAAGACATCAACCGTTCTGTTAGATGAAGATTCTGTTGGAAGATGAATGCGGATACGGTTTCCAGCCATGGTCCCTGGAGGGGGGTGTTTCTCCTGGGCCAGGTTTGTGTGGTCGCCGGGAGGCTTCCCATGAGGGTGGGGTACTGTTGTATGGCTTGGGGGGCCTGGCTGCCTTTTTGTTTCTGTCTTTTGTTTTTCCTTCCAGGTGGCTTGCATTTGGGACTGAGTGGCTGTGTAGCTGAGTTTATCAGGACCTCACCCTGATCACCTGAGGCTGATCACCTGCGGCTTGTCAGGACTCACAGCTGTGATGCATCTACATGGATTGGAACATGGTGGCATTTAAGACTGGAGTACACAGTGTGTATTTGCCAGAGACTCGACCTTGTGACCAGACGGGTGAGATCGTCGTCTCAAGAGCCATCTCATCATCAGTGGATGCAGAGAACGTCCAGGTTTGATGCATGGTCTGTGAAAGAGGAGGGGGTGAGGTCTCACGCTCGTCAGCACACTTCCTGAGGTACGTTAGATTTTGTGACTAACATTTATACAGTCAGTAAATGTGGTGTCCCTCACACCTTTATTATATTGAGCTGTATGTTGGTCGTTTAAATCAGCTTCCACTGCAGTGGAGTTTTGTGAACAGGGTGTTCTATGCCTGCAGGGTGGGAAGCTGATTTGCAATTAAGCCAGGAAGTGTTTGCTGTTTGTACACCTTTGAGTGGTCTCTCTGTGTGTTGAGTGTGGACTCACATAAGGATTCCTTCTTTCACAGACTCGGTTTGTCGCGGCCACCTGGGGGGTGTCGGCGGGGTCCTTGGGTCCGAACTGGTTCTGGCTCCGGACCGTTTTGTGCTGCTGGGAGCACACCGCAAATCCGCCACGCCAGACCGCGCACTTATTTGTTTGTATTTTTTCACAGCACTGTTATGTTCATTAAACTCTGTTATCCTTTGTACCGTGCTCTGCTTATTTTATACTGGGTCCTTCAAACGCTGGTCGGTTCTCCGGGCTGCGTCCGACACATAACACTGGACATGTTGTGACAACAGTTTATTTTTAACTTTATACATAATTTCTACTGTGATGTAACAACCAAGTCCCAGAATTTTTGTTATGGTTAGAGGTCCAGAGGGTGATGAACTCAAATGCTGGGAGCAAGAAACCAAACTGGTTGTGAACAAAAAGAGATTTATTTACAATAAATAAATGATTTTGCTGTGCTGGGGGTGCCTGCAGAGTGGAGAGTCAGTCTGCTTGTAGCAGTGGAAATTAGGGAGCTGCAGGTTTCCGAGCCAGTCTTGAAAGAGAACTGAAATCCTGGATTATATGGATCTGGAGCCGGAGAAAGGTGGGACGCACAGAGCCAAGGATGGGAACTAGGAGAACGGAGGAGAACAGAGGCGAGTGATTGCACTCGTAACACTGAAGCCTTTAACAACAAGCAGTTTACTGAAGGTTTAAAACAGGAATGTTCACAGTTCTGCAAATAAGGTCTGCCATTCAGGAATCGTTCAGCTCATGAATATCTTCAGAGGTCAGGTGCTGTGCATCTTGTGATGCAGTTCCAATGAAGCAGGACTTGACTTTAGAAATGACTTGGAAAATTCTTAGAAGTTCAATATTAGAGTTCATACGGTTCTTGGAAAACCGCTCTTGGAAACAGTTCTTAGTCATACACAGTCACAAACAGGAGCAGCGTGAGAACGGGATCTCACAGACATGCAGGAACTTAACTGAAGTGTGGCAGCGCTACGCGTTCTGAAGCTGAGAGCCGAAGAGTTCCACAGTGATGTAGTGCTTCGTAGTGGCGTGGGAGCCAGGAGCATACACGACATGGAAGGCATGCAGACAGGCATCTGGAAACACCAAAAATATCAACAAAATCTAATACGGAACTTATAGTTGGCTAGGTTTCCTTGAAACGAGCTGTGGAAAGCTCAAACGTCAGAGCGCATGGAAACGGCAGGAATGACGAGGTCAGAGAACATGGAAT
The DNA here is from genome assembly GCF_902500255.1 of Thalassophryne amazonica. Classification (NCBI taxonomy): domain Eukaryota; kingdom Metazoa; phylum Chordata; class Actinopteri; order Batrachoidiformes; family Batrachoididae; genus Thalassophryne; species Thalassophryne amazonica. The sequence continues at coordinate 99,581,366 of NC_047112.1, read as the reverse complement.
CTCATGGAGTTTCGTGGAAGCTCTTGGAAGAATCTGGCAGTGAATGAGCACAAAGCCGGGGTTTAAGTAACCTATTCCTGATGAGCCACTCATGAACGTCAGGTGCATGTCATTGATAAGGAGCAGGTGTTCCTCAGCTCAGAGTCCACCGTCTGTGGGAAAAACAGGCAAACTACACACAAAGTTAAAAAGGGAAAGGCGAGAGGCAGACATAGGCAGCCCACGACAATTTTAGAATATGTAAACAGGCAAATAATGGATTCATTGGCTTACAATACGATTTGTTACAAATAATTTTATAGCCTTCTTTTGGAACAAAAATATTGGATTAGTATTAGTTTTATATGTATTTCCCCATACCTCAATACAATACGTCATATATGGAAACGAGCAATGAATGATATAAAATAGTTAATGAGCGTTGGGAAATCAAATCTTGTGCTTTATGCAAGATTGCAATGGCTTTTGACATTTTAGATTTAACAAAATTAATGTGTTTTCCAGCTCAGTTTATCATCAATAACAACACCAAGAAATTTAGTATCAGTTACAGTTTCAATTTCAATATCATTTAGTGGTTAATTTCTGTAGAAATTCCTGGACTTGTTTCCAAATATGACACACTTAGTTTTACCAAAGTGAAGTGATAATTTGTTTGAATCAAACCATTGTTTAAACTTTAACTCCTTCTCCATCATGTACAAGGTCCGTCCCAAATGATCCCCTCTACAAAACATCGTTGTATCATCAGCAAACAAAATACAACTGACGGACTTGGAAACTAAACATGTCATTATATATAAAAGAAACAACAACGGCACCCGAACTGAACCCTGGGGCACCCCACAAGTAATTTTCATGAATTCAGAGTTTATCCCACCAATATGGACACACTGATACCTATGATATAAATAGCTAGCTAGCCAATCATGCGCCAATCCCCTAATACCATACCTCTGTAGTTTATCCAATAGCACAGTATGGTCTATAGTATCAAATGCTTTCTGTAAATTAGACCCCCCACAATATATTGCTTATTTTCAATTGCATTTGTAATCTGTTAAAAAAAAAAAAAAATCAATTACAGCCAGTGAAGTAGTGACTTTTTTTTTTTTCCTGAAACCATATTGCTGTTCACTAAGTATAAGATGTTTAGTTTTGAAATCATTTAACCTTTTTACAAATACCTTTTCCAAAATGTTTGAAAATTGTGGTAAGAGTGAGATTGGCCTAATTTGAAAAGACATGTTTGTCACCACATTTAAACAGCGGTATCACTTTAGCTAATTTCATTCTGAAAGGAAATTTCCCAGTCATTAGTGACAAGTTACAAATACACGTGAAAGGTTTAACAATACAATCAATAATATTTTTAATCAAAAACATAAAATGATCACTATCAATTGATTTTTTTTTCCGTTGAGTTTGGGAACAGTGTCAATTATTTCATATTCATCACCAGTTTCTTTAATGAACTTTGAATCCTGAATTTTATTAATTGTTTTTCTGTATTCCAAAGAGCACATTTTAGAAGATACAATTGAATTTGTATCTGTGGCCCACTCTTGGGCCAACTGTGCTGGAAATTATTAATCTCTCATTAACTTTTGGATCTGTTCCTAAATGTTTCAAATCTGCAGTGATTAAACCATTACTTAAGAAATCTAACCTTGACCCTAGTGAAGGGGTGGCCAAGTTCGGTCCTCGAGAGCCACATTCCTGACACTTAGTTGTCTCCCTGCTCCAACACACCTGAATCCAATGAAGGCTCATTAAAAGTCTGCTAACGAGTCTTTCATTGGATTCAGGTGTGTTGGAGCAGGGAGACAACTAAGGCTGGGTTGCACCAACATAGCTTAAATTAAACCTAGTTTAGGCCTAAACTGGATTTAGTAAATCCATGTTTAAACTGGGTTTAAATTAATCTGAGATGTGTTGCACGTCTTAAATTTAAACCTGGATTACCTAAACTGGTTTAATCAAGGATTAAAATAAACTTAAATATGTTCATCAGCCACCATTAATGGGTATGGTCAAATGTATGCATAAATAGACAAAACATATAACTAACCTTGACTGTAAACAAACAAACGATGACACATTGAATTATATAATAATATAATGCGCCGTTGCGTTCAGTGCTCTGGAATGGCCTGTTTGATATATTTGTAAATACTGTCGCGTGCCGGCCGTTACATTGTATCACTCGGGCAGTGAAGATGGCATCAGTGAAGATGGCACCTCGTCAAAGGGCATCCAATTTTCTTTTGAGAAAAATTTACTGGCAGGGCTAATGGAGGAATTTGGGAAAATTATAGAGGACAAAAAAACTGATAATTTAATGACAGAAAAGAAGGAGCAGGCGTGGGCATCATTAACGGAGAGATTCAATGGGGCAACGGGAATAAAGGAGGCCAGGGACAAGGCTCAGCTGAAAGGCTGCTAGAAGAATTTAAAAAGCAAGGCAAAATCCGATACGGCTTCTGTGCTTGATAGCTAGTCCAACTTTTTCATTGAGGTACAATACAGACTCTTTTGTGAATCTGTACCGCTGGAGAAACTCACTGTTGTTGTAGACTTCAACAGGGTTTAGCCTATCTCGAATATTTTTGCGTGGAACTCTATCTTGTAACTCAAGCAGACGAATAACAGCAGCCATGTTGTCCGAATAACTAATTTAAACCTCATCCAGGGGTGGTTTATATTAAATCCAGGTTTATCCTTGGGTTAAATTCACTGGTGCAACACTCACAATTAATCTAAGTTTAAGTGGGGAATTAAATCTGAGATTAGCCATGCATTAGATTTAACCAGAGATTAGTGGAAACTAAATTTAAACTAAGTTTAAGTTTGGTGCAACATGACTAAAAAGTAAACTGAGATTAAATGTAGATTAAAGTTTAAACCACATTGGTGCAACCCAGCCTAAGAGTGTCAGGAATGTGGCTCTCGAGGACCTAACTTGGCCACCCCTGCCCTAGTGTATTGAAAAACTATAGGCCGATATCAAATCTATGATTTTGCTCTAAAACTCAGGAAAAAGTGGTTTCATGGCAGCTCATGGACTACCTTACTGAGAATCAACTTTTTGAGACACTGCAGTCTGCTTTTAGAAAATATCATTCCACAGAGACAGTTCTCACTAAAGTGGTGAATGATCTTCTGCTTGCAATGGATTCAGACACCACTACAGTTCTGGTGCTGTTAGAGCTCAGTGCTGCGTTTGATACCGTGGATCAAACGCAGGACTGTGGAGTTGATGGTCTGGTGGTTAAGGTGTTGGGCTTGAGTCCAGAAGATCATGGGTTTAAATCCCCGCCTGACTGGAAAATCACTAAGGGCCCTTGGGCAAGGCATTTAATCCCCTATTGCTCCCGGTGTGTAGTGAGCGCCTTGTATGGCAGCATCCTGACATCGGGGTGAATGTGAGGAATAATTGTAAAGCGCTTTGAGCGTCTGATGCAGGCGATATATAAATGCAGTCCATTTACTCGACAGGCTGGAGAATCATTTTGTCATGACAGGCCCTGTTCCAGGCTTTGATCCCTTTTTTGCCCCTTTCTTTGCAGCGTCTTCTGTTCCCGCTTTGATTTATTAGTGGTTTATTTTCATCATGTGTTTCTGCTATGTTCTATTTTGCTTTGTCACTTTGTTTCTTTGCTACTTTTATACTTTAGCTATTGTCCAGTTTTGTTCTTGTTTTGTTCAGCCAGTTTGTGTTTCCATTGTTTACCATTTGTTTATTTTGTCCTTCTCATTTGTTATATTATCTGTTGTGCTTTGGTGTCAGTTTTCATTACAGTGTTTTATTTTTGGTTTGTTTTACCACTCTGCTTTCTTAGTCAGTCCAGTTTTGTGTCTTCTTTCAGTTCTCATGTTCATGTCTGGTTTGCTATTGTTATATTCTGCCCCTGATTTCCAATTTAGCTCTGTTATGTTTTTGCCATTTGTTTCCACTCTGCATCACCCACCATGTCTTCGTTCCTTGTCTCACGCCCAGTTACTTATGTTCACTCCACGCCCTGCACCTGCCATTATGTTTTCCCTCACTTTGATGCAGTCTGTTTTGTTTCCATTCGCTCACACTCTTGAACCTGCTCCTGTGTCTTTGTCTATTACATCACGCCACTTTGCTCACTCCCTTCCTCACACTCTTGCCCAGTCTTACTCTTTGGCCAGAAGCCACACCCCCTTCTAGATTGTTCCTCACGTGCACCTCATTTACACCACCTGTCCCTTGCTTCTCACTAATTAGTCCACAAGTATTTAAACCCCACTGTCCTTCATTTCCTCGCCAGATTGTTGTTTTCGTACACTTTCCAGCACCCATTCACAATCCTGATTTTTTTGTCTTGCCTTGTTCTGAACCTTGCTGTTGTGTGGGCCGCCAGAAGAGGATGTACTGCTGGCCCACCACCAGAGGGCGCCCTGCCTGAAATGCGGGCTTCAGGCACGAGAGGGCGCTGCCGCCTCAGGAACAAGCCATGGTGACAGCTGTCACCCATCATCTGTGACAGCTGTCACTAATCATCCAATCCACATCTGGAATAAAAGCAGGAAGACACCTCCACCACACTGCCGAGATATCATCTTCTACCAGAGGTAATATCCTCAGCCTTTTGTGGTATTTTGTAAACAGTTTATTGTGAGTGTTTGCAGGAGTACCGGTCCTTTTTGTGGAGGCTGTGCAAGACGGCACTCTTTTTCCTCTGAGGGATCGCTGCAACGTATTGAGTGAGAGGTGGAGGTGGAATTCCCACCAGGATTGCTACTGGGTGTTCACACACCCACCCTTAACTGTCTTTACTTTCTGCCAGCAGTACCAGATCCGACACGCCGTGGCGGTGGCCACCTGGGGACTTCGGGACTTGGCGGCTCCAGTATTCCTCGGGTTCGGTGTCGGTGGAAATCGTGTGGTTCTGGTTCGTTTCCAGACGGGCGTCTCCTATCGTCGAGCCTGCCCACACGACACCTTATTGATTGACTTTTGCACATTCTGTAATCTGCTGTGTTTGGTTGTCAGTCACAACAGTAAAGTGTTATAATTTGACTCCTTCCATTGTCCGTTCATTTACGCCCCCTGTTGTGGGTCCGTGTCACTACACTTTCCCAACACTTGCTCTGTATTCTTTGACTATGCCTCTCGCTTCATCCCGGATGTCGGTGTTTGCTTGTGCCTCTGACCCCTGCTTCTTTATGACTGCGTCTCAGCCTGATCCCGTTTGTACCTCTGCCACGCTGACTGACCCCATGTGTACCGAACCTGTGCCTGAAATAAAGACCACTTTTTCTCTTACACCCAAGTCAAGTCTGGGAGTCTGTATTGTGGGTCCAGCCGCTCCTGGTGACGGGCTCCCACCCGCCCTCACACATTTTGGGATTACTGGGAGTGCCTTTGCATGGTTGACGTCATACCTGACCAGTTATTCTCACTGTGTATTGTACAATACCTCTAACCTTAGTGACATGAAATTTGGGGTTCCACAGGGGTCCGTCTTAGGCCCCCTGCTTTTCTCCCTTTGTATAGCACCCCTTGGGCACATATTGCAGCGTTTTTGGGGTTACCTTTCACTGCTATGCTGATGATACACAGTTATACATGCCGATAACTGCTGGTAATCTTATTCACATGAAATCCTTAGAAGATTGCCTTGCATCAGTGAGAAGCTGGGTGTCTAGCAACTTCCTACTTTTAAACTTTGATAAGACTGAAATGATGGTTCTTGGTCCAGTGAGACAACGGCATCAATTTGACCAGTTAATGCTTAGCCTAGGCTTGTGTGTCATACATCACACTGACAATGTGAGGAACCTTGGGATAATTTTTGATCCTACGTTGTCCTTTGGCCTCCACATTAGAGATATTACAAGGAGTGCTTTCTTCCACCTGCGAAATATAGCGAAGATTCGTCCCATCCTGTCTATGGCTGATGCTGAGACCCTGATTCATGTGTTTGTCTCTTCTAGATTAGACTACTGCAATGTTCTATTTTCTGGTTTACCACAGTCCAGCATTAGGGGTCTCCAATTGGTTCAAAATGCTGCTGTCAGACTTTTGACATGAAGCAGAAAGTTTGACCACATTACACCCATTTTGGCATCTCTTCACTGGCTTCCTGTCCCGGTGAGAACAGATTGTAAGGTTCTGCTACTAACCCTATAAAATTGTTCAGACTGGCACCTCCCTACCAAGCTGACCTAATTAAACCCTATGTACTGGCCCGGACTTTGCGTTCTCAAGGTGCACGACTACTTTGTGTCCCTAGGGTGAATAAAAAGTCTTGGGTCGCAGAGCTTTCTCTTATTGTGCCGCTGTTCTGTGGAATGGTCTCCTTGTGTCAATAAAACAGATTCTGTAGAGACTTAAGACACACTTATTTTCCCTTTCGTATGGCTAGCATACTGGCATAGTATGTTTCTATTCTTTTTACTCTTTTAATTGATTTTATTAGTCAACTGAGTGTGCCGCGGCCTCAACTTTATCTAAATTCTGGGTCTTTTAATGAAGGTTGGGGCTAGTGGCCAGCGATCAACTTAGTATTTCTTCTGTGTTTCTTGTTGCTTAAGGCTGAAAAATTACACTGTATTTGTTGTCTTTCTTGATTCTGCTTTTTTTCCTTTTCTCTCTGTTTGAGGTGCGGCTCCATCCAGAGATGGGTGTGGTACCTGTTCTGGAAACTGTTCTGTGCACTGGCAACATTTCCTGTATGTTTGTTTTGTAATTTGTGTCTGTAGCATGGCCCAAGCAGAGGGTCACCCCTTTGAGTCTAGTCTGCTTGAGGTTTCTTCCTTAGAGGGAGTTTTTACTTTACCACTGCTGCTCTGGGGGTTGGTAAGGTTAGACCTTACTTGTGTGAAGCAGCTTGAGGCAATCTTGTTGTGATTTGGCGCTATATAAATGAAAATAAATTGAAATTGAAATTTGCTAAATTTTTAACCATATTAACATAGTAATCATTAAAGTGATCTGCTATAGCTTTATTTCCCCTAGCAACTGTATCAGTATTTCTGCAAAATAAACTTTTTTGTTATTTATGATTTCATTTAAAAGCTTTCAAATACCCTTAATGTTTTTTATTTTTTCCAATAAATCACTATAATACTACCTTTTACAAGATCGCATGATATTTGTTTGTTTTATATGTATTATCTTTTCTCAGCATCAAATGTTCTTATCTTTAAAAACTGCTTATACAGAAGATTTTTCATTTTATATGCATTTTGCAATCCCTGTTAGTGATCCAAGGTTTGTCAACATTTTGCTTATTTCCAATTTTAACACCAAAGGGCAATGTTTATCATATAAAGTGGAAATAATAGAAATGAAAGCTTCATAAGATTGATCAATGTCTTCAAGATAAATGCCACTCCAGTTTTGATTCCTTAAATCCATTCTAAAATTTTCCAATGTCCAAGTTGAAATTTGTAATTTCAGTATGGTCAATTTTATCACCTAAAGAACTGAAAACTACAAAAGCCGGCAAATGATCAGTGATGTCACTTATAAGTAATCCCCCCTCTAAATTCCCCACGGCAACGTTTGTCAATATTATTATCAATAAGTGTTGATGTGTTCGCAGTAACCCTAGTTGGATGGGTAATTACTGGATACATTCCCATACAAAACACAGAATTTATAAATTGAGTTATATTTATTTGACCATGAGGATTTAAGAAGTCTTTGTTGAAGTCTCCACAAACAAATAAAAGTTTATTTTTTTTTAATAAAGTTGTACATCTCAGTCAGGTTTTCCACAAAATTTTTATGTTTGATCCTGGTGCTCTGTAGACACAGCTTATAATTGTTTTTTGATTTTTCGCATTTTATTTCCACAGTAACACATTCTATGATATTTTCCAAAGAAAAACATATTTTGAACAACTCCACAGTGATAAGTAGGACTAACATAAAGTACCACACCTAAAGTACCTCCTATTCGTAGCAAAAAAAATAAATAAATAAATAAATAAAAAAAAATCATAACCCTCAAACTGGACAGTGTTAATGTGCTCATCTTTCAGCCACATCTCACAAATCACAATAACTGAAAAATGTTTATTTGCATTATTTAAACAATCCTTAATTTTTTACTTCATAGAAAGATTTCTGCTATTAAAGTGTATAATGGAGAATGTCCCATTTAACACAGAAAAATTCTGAAATTGTTCTTCAGAAAAAGAATTGCAATGATGAGTAATATTTTTAAGAAAAAAAAAAAACAAAACAATCCGGATCTATATTATACTCAATATTATGAAATCTGTTCAGTGTAATCAAAAAATAAAATAAAATAAAATAATTTAAGTTGAGCTCCTGTGCAGGAGTAAATTGGTAAGAATAGGTTGACATAAAAAATTATAATCCACAAACCAAAAATGGGGCTAAACAAAGTCTAGCTGCTAGATATAAATACATACACAGTATAAGTTTTCGCAAAATTTGTCCCATAACGAAAGAGAAAAGACAAAACAAAGCAACAGTCATAACAGAAATCACTACAAATAAGCGAAAAAGAACCAATAATGAGCACTGTCCTCCTTAAGAAGCATTCATTGCTTCCTCCGGAGATCCATTCAGTTTAATCTACACTTTATAGTTCCTGGTCCAAATTGCTTGTATTTTTTTTTTCTGTTTTCTTAGAACTCTGGCTTGTCTTGCAATATTTGCATTTTTCTTCGTCAAACGTTCGTTCACGTACATCTCAGTTCCTCTCAACTTTGTTGTTTGCTTTAACAAATCGTTCTTAAATTTCCTGTTTGCAAACCGGATGATAATAAACGGTTTAGACTTTTTGTCTTTTTTATTTATTCTGTGTATGGGTAATTATATTTATCTATCTCACGTCATTGCAATTTTATTTTTGGTCAATTACAAATCCTGTGATATATACGAAAGGTAACTGTTGATAGCTATTCATTTTATTTCAAAATACAAATTACATGTGACACTTTCTTTGGATAATGAGGCTGCGAACAGTTTAGCGTGTAGTACCAGTACAACCACCATCAGGTGGCAGGTTTTATGCAATAAAGTACTCAGCCAGCGGTTGTCACAAAGCGTGTGACAAACACTTTCCCAAGATGGCAAACGAATATATCGTTTAAAGGTGGTCAATGGCCTCTCTAATATCTAAGTACACACCCCTTTTATGTCTTCCGCATAGGGCTTCCGTCGCTTTGTCCAGCTCCGCGATTGGCTGGTGTAAGATTTGGCGAAGTACCGATTGGTTGCGAAACGAAACAGAAAAGGGAAGCTTAAAAAAAAATGTCACCCAAGGTGTAGGTAAGTCTTTGGCTTAGATTTTTCTGGTCTTCTACAGCCTCGCAGTGCTGTTACAAAACAGGTCTTAAACCGGCGGTAGGTGGAAGAAGAAAATGGGGTGCTTCTATTCGAAAAAATCCAAAAGAAAGTCTCCTGAAAAAGCGGACCTTACGTCGACAGAAGCCACTGCCGAATCTCCGACAAACAACGCGGTTCCCCCTGGCAACAGCAGCGACGAGTCGCCGAAGCAGTACAGCTGGGACAAGCGTGAGAAGGTCAGCAAAACTGAAAACAAACAGCAAATTATCAAGAGGAAATCAAGCCCAGGCCCTCGCTTAGCTAGCTCTAGTTTGCATGCTGGATAGCGCGATTAGTTGAACGCTCACAATTCCACGAAGCCTTCTGTGCACTTGCTATGTAAACATTATTTTATCCGTTATAGGTTGCCACTTGTAAAATAATACATCACAATTGTATTTTGCTGACTGCATGATTGTTCCCACCTGACCAGAGAGGGTACATCTGAATATATGATACAACATGTGTACAGATTTATGTCCAAAGCATGTCTGCCACCTTGTGTGCTTGAGATCTTGCATTAAATACCCCAAAGAAAATGTGCAGAAATCATGACATATATATATATATATATATATATATATATATATATATATATATATATATATATATATATAAAAAGTGTGTGTATGTGTATGTAGCCTATAGGCATGTATAGTTGAGAAGCTGGGGCTGCTATTGAAATCAGCTGGTTTTGTTTTGTCTCTTGCTTCTAACAGCTAGCTGACGGCTCTCGCTGCCTGAAGTGATGAGATTTATACACCGAGCTGACCTGAAATGAACCATTGTACATTAAACTGACTTTATTGACGAGTCTGACCCCTTTGAAAAGTGACCATTGAGCTTTGCGATGTTTTCACTGGCCAGCAATGGCCACCAGAAGGTGCTCTGTGTAAAGTAGGCGGCAACCCATACAGTAAAACTCAGCTAAACCCTCATTGTATAAACCACTGGACAAAAGCAAAAGTCCCAATGCTTTTTTATGGTTTTCCATAGAGCCCGACTGATATGGATTTTTTTTGAGGCCGAAGCCGATAATGATATTTGTATGAAAAAAATGCAGATAGCCGATAAATCAGCCGATATTTTTTTTTTAAATGAATAAAATGTTCTTTTTTGGACCCTTAACAAAAAGGTATGAGCTAAAAGCTGAAGCTTTGTCCTCATATTGATTAACTTTATAACAGAGAAGAATTTTCAAGTTCAAAAAATGCAAAAATGCATTTGGAGCAGTTAGGGGGCTATTCAAATGGGCCAACTAGTAAGATATCACTCCTGAAAACGATCTTTGCCATATCGCATGAGGTAAATCTGCCCTACGATTGGATTTTGGAAAACCATGTGACGGAGAACCAATTCCGATTGGACACTCACATAGCGCATATCATCACACATCTTCTATGAGGAGTACCAAGATGGCCGACAGAGGATCGAAAGTCCGCGGAGTTAACTTTTCAGCAAAAAAAAAAAAAAAGAGTAAGTTTATATCTCATATACTTAAAAAGTTATTTACATTTTAGTAAAGCCTGGTCCCAGCCCTTGTATACAACGGCGTCGGCCCCAGAGGGTCAATGGCAAACGGCAGTAATTCCCAGAACCCTTCCGGATGACCAGTGAATCTGAATGTTTCTACCTCTTAGCAGTAAACGAAAGTTTTTCATGCTAGAAATAAGGTCTACACAACATGGGCTTAATAAAAAGCGTGACCGACGCAATGAAGCGCGTTTGACACATTACTACATAAACTGAGTTGAACTGAAACGGGAGAAATGTGGGGTGAATGTAATCGCAAAGTTATTACAAACAACATCTTTATAAACTTACTTGTATGCTTTTGTCAGCTGATCAGTGCAGTGTGACAGCGAACTACGGGGGCCGGTGATGAACACATTTAAGCAGGGGTGTAAGCAGCTCAGTTGAATGGAGTCAGAGCTCCATCTACTGGACAGACGGTGCAAGGACATTTTACATTGCCGACACAAACATTATTTCAATAACTGTTCTGTTTATGTGAAATTATCGGCGTTCTATCGGCAAAATTTTCGCCGTTAGTGAGTACTTTGAAAAGGGCTTATATCGGCTGGCTGATATATCGGTCAGGCTCTAGTTTTCCATGTAATAAACACTGTATATACCGGATTTTCTATAATGGATTTTCACTCACATCGGGCAAAACATCCTGTCCGATCACAATGCATTTTCATTAAAAACCTCTCGTATGTACCGGGCAAATCAGTTCCAGTAACAGAGGTACAGAATTAAAGTCCAGCACTGACACTCACTGATTTGAGGAAAGTGGGTACCGTATTTCCATGATTAAAAGACCGGCCACTTATTTTTTCCAAATCGTGCTCAGATTTTGCAGTACGCACACGGATTACATTTTGATCATGGATCAGATATGTTTGGCAGAAAAGTCAGCAAATATACCAAACTTCACAACACACGGATTTTAAGGTCCACTTCACAGCAGACTTAGAAAGAGTGACTCAGCCAAATGTAATCTTTTAATGGACATAATGTCCTATTGTCGACTAAATTGGTGTCTAGAACCCACAATAGCGTATAACACAAAGTAATAAATACTAGCAACTAATAACATCCAACATTTACAGACAGACAGTGGTGGGCACAGTTCCGGTAATCCGCTAATTAGCGAAGGTAACTTTTCATTAGCATATTATCTTTTCAGCTAATTCTGAACACCATCAGTGGATTAATTAGCTTCCGCTAAATTTAGTTCTGCTAGCTTTCAGTCTGCTAACATTTCTTTGCAGGCATAGTGAGTAAGACCGAATGATCAAAAAAGTTTGTAAACCATAATTCAATTATTAATTCCTGTCTGTTGAGTGTTTAGCAACAGCCAGGCTACCATAAGGAATTCAACCTTACCCCAGCAGAAGGGGGCGGGCCGGCTGCCAGTGCAGCTGGAAAAAAAACAAATGTCATTTACTTTGAACATGCAGCAGCTCAGACAGTGGCAGAAGAGGTAAATCGTAATGTCGATTTCACTCATGGTCACAACATAACTCTTCACCAAATTAACTACATTCCTTGAACTACAAAAACAACAAATCTATGACACTAACAGCACTCCTAAACTAACATGTACTATAATAAAAATAATAAAAAACAAACAAACCCCGAACTCCCATAATGTGTTGCTGCAATGCATTATGATCGACAGTGTGTCTGCTTTAAAACACAGCGTGTACATGCAAACCTTTACTTTTTAAGTGAAAAGACACTTTCATTGATGGAGTTAAATTTCTCATTAATAGCTGCAAATGCACAGAGGGTGATCTACAAATAGTCCTTGATTTGCACGTGTTTTATGATCCACAAACAAATTTCTGATTTGTAACTTGTGTGATGGTTTTAACAAACAGATGTGTATTTCATAAATGCATCATTTTTTCCATTTGTTAAAAAAAAGCATTTGCAAAACTGAAAGTTCTGTTTGTGAAGTGCAGCATCAGCATGTTGTCCACTTTTCACACTCCCATCCATTAGATGGCAATGTTCTATGCATTTTGACTGGCAGGGGGGGTGAGAAAGCAAGTCTGATTTCCCATAATGCCTTTTGGCGCTTGTCGGTTTAATGCTCAAACCTTCAGAATTCGCGCATTACTTTACAAGTGCAATATTTTCATTTTGTAAAAATGACAGAGTTGCTGTTAATGTGTTGATAAACTGCCTGAATTAGTCTGTTTATGAATGAAACCATCAGTGAAAGTGCCTTGCGTTTGATCTACACTGCCACCGTGAAAGGTAAGTGAGATGTCTTTGCAGCAGCCGACAGGGTGTTTAAACACACAAGTGTTGCACTGAATTTACTCAGAAGCCTCTGCGGCCCTAAAAGTTGAAACTGGTTTATCAGTTTCTGAAAAGTTAGCAGTTAGCTGTAACTTCCGCTGATATTTTTTAGGAGTTTATTGGTTTAGCGTTATAAAAGTTAACTTTTCAGTTAGCGGATTAGTGGTTATCAAAGCTAACTTTTCAGTTAGCTGTGCCCACCACTGCAGACAGAACAGTATTAATGTAATTATATAGTTATACAGTTCTTCAGCAAATACATTTCAAATTGCTCACCATAGTCAAACATCCAAAACTCAAAGATAAATAGCTAGATCAAATTTAAACATCCATAAAATCAAATGAAACAACAAATACTATCATATCAATTTTAGATCAAGCAAAACCATAAAATAACAAGAGCAATTAGAGATTTCTGAGGTCTGCCAATCTGGATCCGGATCACCTCTAAACCTTATTGTTGTCTTTCATGGCCTAATATGTATCTGTGGTGCAAATTTGGTGAGAATCCATGAAGTAGTTTTGACGTAATCCTTCAAAGCGTATACAAAGTGAAACTTAATCCGGATTCGGATCACCTCCAAACTTTAATGGAGTCTTCCGTGGCCTAATATATCTGTGATGAAAATTTGGTCAAAATCCTGCTAGCAGTAATCCTTCAAAGCCTATATGAATGGTAAATGGGCTGCATTTTTATAGCGCTTTTCCATCTGCATCAGACGCTCAAAGCGCTTTACAAATAATGCCTCACATTCACCCAGATGTGAGGGTGCTGCCATACAAGGTGCTCACTACACACCGGGAGCAACTAGGGGATTAAAAACCTTGCCCAAGGGCCCTTAGTGATTTTCCAGTCAGGCTGGAAAATCACTCACGTACTGTGTGAAGAAGCAGCAGAGTTCAAAACAAGTACACTCAACAAAAATATAAACGCAACACTTTTGGTTTTGCTCCCATTTTGTATAAGATGAACTCAAAGATCTAAAACTTTTTCCACATACACAATATCACCATTTCCCTCAAATATTGTTCACAAACCAGTCTAAATCTGTGATAGTGAGCACTTCTCCTTTGCTGAGATAATCCATCCCACCTCACAGGTGTGCCATATCAAGATGCTGATTAGACACCATGATTAGTGCACAGGTGTGCCTTAGACTGCCCACAATAAAAGGCCACTCTGAAAGGTGCAGTTTTATCACACAGCACAATGCCACAGATGTCGCAAGATTTGAGGGAGCGTGCAATTGGTATGCTGACAGCACGAATGTCAACCAGAGCTGTTGCTCGTGTATTGAATGTTCATTTCTCTACCATAAGCCGTCTCCAAAGGTGTTTCAGAGAATTTGGCAGTACATCCAACCAGCCTCACAACCGCAGACCACGTGTAACCACACCAGCCCAGGACCTCCACATCCAGCATGTTCACCTCCAAGATCGTCTGAGACCAGCCACTCGGACAGCTGCTGAAACAATCGGTTTGCATAACCAAAGAATTTCTGCACAAACTGTCAGAAACTGTCTCAGGGAAGCTCATCTGCATGCTCATCGTCCTCATCGGGGTCTCGACCTGACTCCAGTTTGTCGTCGTAACCGACTTGAGTGGGCAAATGCTCACATTCGCTGGCGTTTGGCACGTTGGAGAGGTGTTCTCTTCACGGATGAATCCCGGTTCACACTGTCCAGGGCAGATGGCAGACAGCGTGGGTGGCGTCGTGTGGGTGAGCAGTTTTCTGATGTCAATGTTGTGGATTGAGTGGCCCATGGTGGCGGTGGGGTTATGGTATGGGCAGGCGTCTGTTATGGACGAAGAACACAGGTGCATTTTATTGATAGCATTTTGAATGCACAGAGATACCGTGACGAGATCCTGAGGCCCATTGTTGTGCCAACATCCAAGAACATGACCTCATGTTGCAGCAGGATAATGCACGGCCCCATGTTGCAAGGATCTGTACACAATTTTTGGAAGCTGAAAATGTCCCAGTTCTTGCATGGCCGGCATACTCACCGGACATGTCACCCATTGAGCATGTTTGGGATGCTCTGGACCAGCGTATACGACAGCGTGTACCAGTTCCTGCCAATATCCAGCAACTTCGCACAGCCATTGAAGAGGAGTGGACCAACATTCCACAGGCCACAATTGACAACCTGATCAACTCTATGCGAAGGAGATGTGTTGCACTGCATGAGGCAAATGGTGGTTACACCAGATACTGACTGGTATCCCCCCCAATAAAACAAAACTGCACCTTTCAGAGTGGCCTTTTATTGTGGGCAGTCTAAGGCACACCTGTGCACTAATCATGGTGTCTAATCAGCATCTTGATATGGCACCCCTGTGAGGTGGGATGGATTATCTCAGCAAAGGAAAAGTGCTGACTATCACAGATTTAGACTGGTTTGTGAACAATATTTGAGGGAAATGGTGATATTGTGTATGTGGAAAAAGTTTTAGATCTTTGAGTTCATCTCATACAAAATGGGAGCAAAACCAAAAGTGTTGCGTTTATATTTTTGTTGAGTGTAGTTTATATGACTTTTTATATAATGGCTGAGTGGATGCTTGTCATTTGATTGTGCTTTGTATGTCATTTGACATGCAGTATTTGTCCCATTTGTGTTGCATTGCATTTAGAATGCAATTTCGTTCCATACATTTGGTACCAAATACTCTGCACACACCTACACACGCGCACGCACACACACACACACACACACATAAAACAAATCCACTGCACTGTAAGCCGTCTGACGTGATTTTTTTGTTGTTGTTGCATTGAGGAAATAGTCTTTTTTGGTAGTACGCGCGCGCACAACCCCCTTCACACCATGTGCACGCTCACACAAGCCGGGCGGTGCTTAACTTTAAAACAAACATGGTAGATTTTATTTTGCTGACGGACGACGATTTGATGCACAGCATGGTGGACTTCGTCAGAATTATTTTTTGATTCCTATTTAAAGTTCCTGTTGGATTGTTGATGTCAAAGCAGCAGTGATGCACCAATGCTGAATTAATTTCTGCTGAGGTTTTTTTTTGGTGCACTGAGGAGGTACCAAAATGTAAGACCCTTTTCTGTTGTTTGTAAATTAATATAATATGAAATGACAAGGATCTATTTTAGCCGTTATATAAAACAAATAATGAATGTTTTTACATTCTTTCAGTGGAATGAGTATTTAACTCGGTGAAAGCTGGAACATACCATTCACCTCGGCTTCGCTTCGTTGAATGGTATGTTCCAGCTTTTATCTCATAAAATATTCGTACCATTGAACTCACAAACATTCATTATTTGTATAGCATTTAATCTAAGTTAATTGTTTGTTTATAAGAAATCTACAGTTTTGATCCTATCTACACCAGATTTGGTGTGCAGATGGCTTGGGTCACTGGTGTCCTCATGGGCATATTTCAGGGCTCGACATAGCCATTTGCCCACTGGCCCGGTGCCGATAAGCACCTTGGGGCAACTGATTGTTGTGATTTGGCGCTATATAAATAAAATTGATTTGATTTGATTTGGCCCACTTTCTGGCCACTATGGGCCAGTACAATGTATCAAATGATGGCCTGCTCGGGCCACTACAAAAATGCACAAAATTCTATTTATTTTACCATATTTTGCAGCGGCAAAGTCGAATTTCTTCACATCTCCGTGTCATCAAACCTTGCTGTCCCGACATCAAGTGGATGTAAGTGACCAGCAGCACAAAGATATCCGTGTCTCTTGCCAAGACAACACTTGCTGCCATACTTTTAATGCAGTGAAGAATCATCCGTGTGTCAGCTTCTTTATGTTTAACCTCCAAGCTGTCAGTGCCATGGTCTGCATCAGAAGGCCCGACCCTTTCATCATTGCTGAAACCACCTGCAGCAACTATTAGATGGCACTTTCAGAATCAGCTGCTGTGAAAGAAGGTGATCGAGGTCTTCCTTGTTTTATTCGTGAGCAATGACATCTTCCCACTTTGAAGGAAGAGGTGCATCTCTGCTCTCGATTGGTCTCCCAATTGGCACTGAGCCTTTCTCATGCTATTTCTGTGTGACACTCTTGACTGTAGAGCTGAACGATTAATCGAGTAACTAGAATAATTCAATTACAAAAAATGTTTGAGGCAAATTCTTTGCCTCGAGGCGTTGTTTAACATTGTAGTACATATGCCAGGCCTGTATTTGGTGCAGTAACGCTCCCACAAAAAAGCGAGGAAGAAGACCATAGAGCAGGGGTGGGCAATTAATTTTTACAAGGGGCCACATAGGGAACCTGGATTATGTCCGAGGGCCACACCATCGACAACTCGGCTGTCTCCCATTACAATTTTTTTTTACAAAAAATGACCTATTTAATAGCTTTTATAGGTAATTTTTATTATTGTAATAATATGTAAATATTTTAATATACCTAAATAAACCTCTCTGATTTGCAACACACAAGCTTGACATTTTTAATATATGTAATAATAATCACAGACCTCATGAGGGCCGGACAGAGACATGCAAAGGGCCGCATGTGGCCCCCGGGCCGCAGTTTGCCCAGGTCTGCCATAGAGCATGTGCATAAATAATGTAAGAGCTAATCAATGTAGCAGCCAACGTTCTAAGTTTACAAAGCCGCACGCTGAGTAAAATAAAGCCTTTTAAGAGAAAGGGTCTGCACTGATCAGCTGAAACGGACTCATTGTGCATTTAAAGAGAAGCAGTGTGCTTGTATTTTTTTTTTTTTTTTTAAACACAGTTTGGTCCACTGGCTGCTCTCCACCTCCACAGATGAAGCAAAAGGATACGCACTTTTAAGTGAATCATGTTTAGAAATAAAACAAAATGGCTTTATTCAGATTTTATAAGAGTTTTTATCAACAGGCTGTATAGTTGATTATTAGTGCAGCTTTTGTGGAAACGCTGCACTCCACACCCATTTTTCAAAGGCTGTGTTATTCGCCAAGTATCCACAGAAAACAAGGAATTTGACTTAGGTCTGAGCTGCACTCTTTCTATACGACATGTACACTCAACAGAAATATAAACGCAACACTTTTGGTTTTGCTCCCATTTTGTATGAGATGAACTCAAGATCTAAAACTTTTTCCACATACACAATATCACCATTTCCCTCAAATATTGTTCACAAACCAGTCTAAATCTGTGATAGTGAGCACTTCTCCTTTGCTGAGATAATCCATCCCACCTCACAGGTGTGCCATATCAAGATGCTGATTAGACACCATGATTAGTGCACAGGTGTGCCTTAGACTGTCCACAATAAAAGGCCACTCTGAAAGGTGCAGTTTTATCACACAGCACAATGCCACAGATGTTGCAAGATTTGAGGGAGCGTGCAGTTGGCATGCTGACAGCAGGAATGTCAACCAGAGCTGTTGCTCGTGTAATGAATGTTCATTTCTCTACCATAAGCCGTCTCCAAAGGTGTTTCAGAGAATTTGGCAGTACATCCGACCAGCCTCATAACCGCAGACCACGTGTAACCACACCAGCCCAGGACCTCCACATCCAGCATGTTCACCTCCAAGATCATCTGAGACCAGCCACTCGGACAGCTGCTGAAACAATTGGTTTGCATAACCAAAGAATTTCTGCACAAACTGTCAGAAACTGTCTCAGGGAAGCTCATCTGCATGCTCGTCGTCCTCATCGGGGTCTCGACCTGACTCAAGTTCATTGTCGTAACCGACTTGAATGGGCAAATGCTTACATTCGCTGGTGTTTGGCATGTTGGAGAGGTGTTCTCTTCACGGATGAATCCCGGTTCACACTGTCCAGGGCAGATGGCAGACAGCGTGTGTGGCGTCGTGTGGGTGAGCGATTTTCTGATGTCAATGTTGTGGATCGAGTGGCCCATGGTGGCGGTGGGGTTATGGTATGGGCAGGCGTCTGTTATGGACGAAGAACACAGGTGCATTTTATTGATGGCATTTTGAATGCACAGAGATACCGTGACGAGATCCTGAGGCCCATTGTGCCACATCCAAGAACATCACCTCATGTTGCAGCAGGATAATGCACGGCCCCATGTTGCAAGGATCTGTACACAATTCTTGGAAGCTGAAAATGTCCCAGTTCTTGCATGGCCGGCATACTCACCGGACATGTCACCCATTGAGCATGTTTGGGATGCTCTGGACCGGCGTATACGACAGCGTGTACCAGTTCCTGCCAATATCCAGCAACTTCGCACAGCCATTGAAGAGGAGTGGACCAACATTCCACAGGCCACAATTGTCAACCTGATCAACTCTATGCGAAGGAGATGTGTTGAACTGCATGAGGCAAATGGTGGTCACACCAGATACTGACTGGTATCCCCCCAATAAAACAAAACTGCACCTTTCAGAGTGGCCTTTTATTGTGGACAGTCTAAGGCACACCTTTGCACTAATCATGGTGTCTAATCAGCATCTTGGTATGGCACACCTGTGAGGTCGGATTGATTATCTCAGCAAAGGAGAAGTGCTCACTATCACAGATTTAGACTGGTTTGTGAACAATATTTGAGGGAAATGATGATATTGTGTATGTGGAAAAAGTTTTAGATCTTTGAGTTCATCTCATACAAAATGGGAGCAAAACCAAAAGTGTTGCGTTTATATTTTTGTTGAGTGTATAAATATACACTAAACACTGTTTAGTGAATAAATCACAGTAATCAAAAGTGCAAATTAAATATGCAGTAAGAGGGGAAAAAAGAATGTCCTGTCTGCAGACTGAAGATTTCACTGACCGCCTGGGTGGTGGTTGGCAAAGCATCTTAACAATATGAAAAAATAACTAATTACTCGGGAAAACGGGGAGAGAGGAAACACCCTAAACATAAAATCTGCACGATGGCACAGCGGCATTGTGCCATTGTTTAGGGAGAGCCCTGCCACTACTGATATTGTTTAAAAACACAAAAGTAGTCTTTATTCGATTAATCGATAAAAGAATCAATAGAATACTTGATTCCAAAGATATTTGATAGCTACAGCCCTACTTGACTGAATGCTCATGTAAATGATTGAACAGCACCTACATCTACAAAGGTGTAATAGGTCTACAAACGTTTTTGCTGCCTTTGGATTTCCAATTGCAGTAACTAGATCTTGGCCAATGATGACTAGCAGTGACTCATTGTGAAGACCTGTGTCTTCAAGGTGGGTGGGACAGGGAATGCCAGAAATCAAGATCCCAGCAAGAATAGCCTTTGAGCCTGAGAAAGTTTCTCATTCACTTCTGCTGAAGATAGGGGAATGAAGAACAGGTCGTGCATCATAATGTTGTTGAGGTTGACTGGGCGTCCTGCTTCATATGAAGCGATGAGGTGCTATAGAATGTTCCTGTCTGCATTCATAGATTTTACATCTGATTGTGTCACTGCATACAGAGAAGCAAAAGTCAGATATTTGATTTGTAGAAGCTTGACCCCCCCCTGCATAAGTCCCCCTTTCCTCTTCAGGTGGTGGCAGCCGCCTCTCCGCCACAAGGCATCCGGTTGATCTTGCCCTTTCTGTGCAGCTGTCAACAGATCATCTTTAATGAGTTGGGTAGCTAGTTTTTTGTTTGCATGTTCTGCAGTGTCTGGGACATGTTAGCTTTGAAGAGGTGAAATCTTCAAGATGTGAGCAGTCCATCTTCATGTCTTGAATCCAGCTTCATTCCATCTTTTGTTTTGTTTGTTTTGATGTGGATATAATCATTGCGATTTGCAACACCAAAAGTAACTCTGGTATTGTGTCAAGTTGTGAGATTGAAAGACATAGCCCATCTACTAAGAGCTGAAGTGGCCTCTGTGATACTGATGATGTGGTCTCCCCTCTTGCCAATACAACCAAGCCATTTCTGATTCACATCTGTGTTCACTTGGTGGAAGCGCAATGATGAGAACTTGACAACAAAGTTGCTGCCTTCAAACTCCTTCTTGACCTCTTCTGGAAGCTTGTGCATCTCTTTCAGGTAGATGGTTCTCTGGAGAGCATAGTCCACGTCATTCCAAGTTCTATCCCTCTGAGGACGAGTGAACAGCATGGGTACTGTAATGTGGACCGTCTGCATGTATCCCCACCAAAACTTGAAGTCTGGGGTTTCTCTGGCTGCAGTGAAGGCTTGCAAAACTGCTACAAACACTTCTTAAGCAGGCAATAACACAAGATCTTCAGTAGAGCTATTCTTTGCATTGTAAAGCATGTCTTTCAGGTTTGAAATCTTGCCTTCCATGAAGCCAACCAGATGATGAAGAAGCATCCTCCACAAGGCTCGCAGAGTGATCTTATTGGATGTCATTCATTTGATTTGAGATGTTCCTGCCATGATTTACTCAGTAGTTTTGGAGTCAAGCTGTTCGAATGGCATCACTCATTTATGGTTATGTGATACTAAAACACATCACTGTAATGAAAATATCAGTTTTTGTCTTTGTATTTGTTGATGCTTTGTCAGATTTGATAGAATACAGGCAACAGCTGCATTTTTACATGGTATGCTAAAGGTAAGACACAATGTCCCTGTCAGTCATAATACACACAAGATTGTGTTGCGCCCATCTTCTTTCAGTGAATCTTACAAAAACTGGAAACCTAAATTCACTGGCATACAATAAATCCAAATTAAGCAGACAGTGAACTCTTCAGAAATGCTATATGCCAACTTTTCCTCAACAATGCCTTCAGGATCATGGAGTTTTGAATTTTTTTTCAGCTTTGAGTAAACTGTAGTGTCTGTAGAAGGGCCTCATTTGTGAACTTGGACCATAGACTAGTAGTAGCTTCCCTGAGACCTGAAAAACACAGCAAACGTCATGTTTGCGTTATGGCTGCATTGCATGTTGATTTATTTATTTTAATTTTTATTTAGGCATCCATGTTGATGGATTAAACCTTCCAGACAAGCATCAGGGATGTGTCTCAGAAGTATCCGAGATGTGTTGTGTCGCACGTATCGCTTGCCTCTAGAGAATAGACCCAGTGACTATTTTTTTCCACATGTGCCACAGGTGTTATGCAGCTAATTAGACACAAACATTACTATTTGTTGACAGTCATTCTTGACAGCATACTAGCAATATTACATAATTAACATCTCAGAAGTGCTGTGGTGATCGCGAGTGCAAACAAAGGAGAAGGGGAAGGCACTTACTTACTAGACTTTCTATGACTGGGAAAGAATTCACAGCCATGAAAAATATAAATGCAGTTTATGACATCCACCAAGGACATGATAAAATCACCTGCGTTTATTTGTCTGTCTGTCTGTTAGCAAGATTACGTCAAAACTACTACTAAAACCCATTAAATTTTGGAGGTGATCCGGATCCAGATTCTGGATCAAGTTTCACTTTATATAGCCTTTGAAGGAATACTGTTAGCAGGATTACGTCAGAACTACTGCATGGATTTTGACAAAATTTTGAACACAGATACATATTAGGCATTGGAAGAATCCATTAAATTTTGAAGGTGATCTGGATCTGGATTCTGGATTAAGTTTCACTTTATAGAGGGTTTGAAGGTTTAAGTTAAAACTACTTCACGGATTCTCAAGAAATTTTCACCACAGGTACATAATAGTTCATGGAAGACTCCATTAAATTTCGGAGGTGATCTGAATCCAGATTCTGGATCAAGGATCAAGCTTTCATTTTATATACACTTTGAAAGATTACATCAAAACTACTTCACGGATTCTCACCAAATTTGCACCACACATTGATATTGGGACATGGAAGACTCCATTAAATTTTGGAGGTGATCTCAGGTTTCCCCTCGTGAGTTCGTGGGCAGTGCAAATAGAATATACAACAATAATTTGAATTAAAGTTATTCCTACCAGGTTTATTAATTTAGAGCAGATCAGTCATCAAAAATCATTCATCTTTGCACAAAAATGGGTTCAGAATGCATACACATCTTTAATGCCACAAAAACTGATACCCACAGCATGTGCAGCAAAAAGAACACACTTCTTTTCAAAAACAGAGTTTTTAAGCTTGCAGTTCAGAAGTCTGTCCCGGCAGGGCTCCCAGTCCCGCACGTCAATCTGTCCGGGCAGGGCGCCCAGTCCCACACGTCCTCGGCCTCATGTAATAATGTAACTCCATGAAGTCCATAAAGCAGGCGTTGTTAATCCTTAATCGTCCAACGTTGTGATGGGAACTGATTTGATAATTGCTCTGGGTGCCGAGGTTTACCAGCACATACACCCCCAGTTTCTGCATTTTGCGGCAAAGTGTAACTACTTAATTAAAGAATCGCTGTTTTCTTGTTTTCAGCTCCGTATGAGAACAGGTCCATGTGTTCAGTTCAGTGGCGTTAATGTCTCTACAGACACTTTCAAGGTTGCCTCCCCGATAACACATAATCCAGTCATTGTTCTTCCCTGTGGAAACAAAGTTCTTTCACAGTCAAAATATGAAATCACTCACATTTTACAGAATGCAGAAGCAGCAATTAATTTTGAACAATACAGTCATTCAACTGTTCATTATTGATCAGCATAGTTCAAACATAAATGTGCAAACCATTTGTCCACCCCTCTCGTCGGATTTTTATTGCGAATAAAATGTCTGAACTGTGAGAGACCTACAAGGTGGACACCATTCGGAAAATTCAGATGGCTTTCAGGGACGATTTTATGTGGATTACACAGATTAAGGAGTGTTACAACCGGTTTAAAGACCGCCCACAGTGTCTGAGAGCGTGGCGCACTCTGAGCGCCGATCGACAGGCTGAAACAACCAGATCATTTCCAAAGTGAAGGCTTTGTTGATCCGGGACGTCGTCTGACTTCCACAGAAATGGCAGAAGACGTGGACATCAGCACTTTTTCGGCACATTCCACTGTTACAGGAGTTTTTGTCATGGAAAGAGGAGCGGAGGGATTCGCGCGTCGGGACGGAGCCGCATGGTGCAAAGCAACGCCGTGATGAAGCCTCACAGGACATCTTCTGGCATGTCCAGCTCATCCACAATTTCTCGGATAGTCACACGACTGAAAAGCCACCGAAAGCTGTCTGAAAGCCATCTCAAAGCCGTCCTGTGAGACCAACACGGAGGTGCTTTTGTCCGCGCCATTCGCGGCTCTGTGGTGCATTCCTCTGCTTCTCTTTCCATGACAAAATCTCCTGTAACAGTGGAATGTGCTGAAAAAGTGCTGATGTCCACGTCTTCTTCCTAGTTCTGTGGTAGTCAGACGACGTCCCAGATCAACAAAGCCTTCACTTTGGAAATGATCTGGTTGTTTCAGCGGGGTGTCAGCCTGTCGATCGGCGCTCGGAGTGCGCCGCGCTCTCAGACGCTGTGGGCGGTCTTTAAACCATTACTTAAAAAGCCATCACTTGACCCAGCTATCTTAGCTAATTATAGGCCAATCTCCAACCTTCCTTTTCTCTCAAAAATTCTTGAAAGGGTAGTTATAAAACAGCTAACTGATCATCTGCAGAGGAATGGTCTATTTGAAGAGTTTCAGTCAGGTTTTAGAATACAGCATTAGTGAAGGTTACAAATGATCTTCTTATGGCCTCAGGCAGTGGACTCATCTCTGTGCTTGTTCTGTTAGACCTCAGTGCTGCTTTTGATACTGTTGACCATAAAATTTTATTACAGAGATTAGAGCATGCCATAGGTATTAAAGGCACTGCGCTGTGGTGGTTTGAATCATATTTATCTAATAGATTACAATTTGTTCATGTAAATGGGGAATCTTCTTCACAGACTAAGGTTAATTATGGAGTTCCACAAGGTTCTGTGCTAGGACAAATTTTATTCACTTTATACATGTTTCCCTTAGGCAGTATTGCTTAAATTTTCATTGTTACGCAGATGATACCCAGCTTATCTATCCATGAAGCCAGAGGACACACACCAATTAGCTAAACTGCAGGATTGTCTTACAGACATAAAGACATGGATGACCTCTAATTTCCTGCTTTTAAATTCAGATAAAACTGAAGTTATTGTACTTGGCCCCACAAATCTTAGAAACATGGTGTCTAACCAGATCCTTACTCTGGATGGCATTACCCTGACCTCTAGTAATACTGTGAGAAATCTTGGAGTCATTTTTGATCAGGATATGTCATTCAATGCGCATATTAAACAAATATGTAGGACTGCTTTTTTGCATTTGTGCAATATCTCTAAAATTAGAAAGGTCTTGTCTCAGAGTGATGCTGAAAAACTAATTCATGCATTTATTTCCTCTAGGCTGGACTATTGTAATTCATTATTATCAGGTTGTCCTAAACGTTCCCTGAAAAGCCTTCAGTTAATTCAAAATGCTGCAGCTAGAGTACTGACAGGGACTAGAAGGAGAGAGCATATCTCACCCATATTGGCCTCTCTTCATTGGCTTCCTGTTCATTCTAGAATAGAATTTAAAATTCTTCTTCTTACTTATAAGGTTTTGAATAATCAGGTCCCATCTTATCTTAGGGACCTCATAGTACCATATCACCCCAATAGAGCGCTTCGCTCTCAGACTGCAGGCTTACTTGTAGTTCCTAGGGTTTGTAAGAGTAGAATGGGAGGCAGAGCCTTCAGCTTTCAGGCTCCTCTCCTGTGGAACCAGCTCCCAATTCAGATCAGGGAGACAGACACCCTCTCTACTTTTAAGATTAGGCTTAAAACTTTGCTTTTTGCTAAAGCTTATAGTTAGGGCTGGATCAGGTGACCC
Source organism: Thalassophryne amazonica (assembly GCF_902500255.1). NCBI lineage: Eukaryota > Metazoa > Chordata > Actinopteri > Batrachoidiformes > Batrachoididae > Thalassophryne > Thalassophryne amazonica. The sequence goes on along the minus strand of NC_047112.1, from coordinate 99,555,540 downwards.
TGAACCATCCCTTAGTTATGCTGCTATAGACTTAGACTGCTGGGGGGTTCCCATGATGCACTGAGTGTTTCTTTCTCTTTTTGCTCTGTATGCACCACTCTGCATTTAATCATTAGTGATTGATCTCTGCTCTCTTCCACAGCATGTCTTTTTCCTGGTTCTCTCCCTCAGCCCCAACCAGTCCCAGCAGAAGACTGCCCCTCCCTGAGCCTGGTTCTGCTGGAGGTTTCTTCCTGTTAAAAGGGAGTTTTTCCTTCCCACTGTCGCCAAGTGCTTGCTCACAGGGGGTCGTTTTGACCGTTGGGGTTTTTCCGTAATTATTGTATGGCCTTGCCTTACAATATAAAGCGCCTTGGGGCAACTGTTTGTTGTGATTTGGCGCTATATAAATAAAATTGATTTGATTTTGATTTAAACCGGCTGGAGCACTCCTTAATCTGTGTAATCCCCATAAAATCGTCCCTGAAAGCCATCTGAATTTTCCGACTGGTTTCCACCTAACTGTTTCTCACAGTTTCTGGAAAAATTTGATGCAGCAAAGCTCCAAATCGTTCAGACATTTTATTTGCAATAAAAATCCGACGAGGGGGGTGGACCACTGCTCACTCAAAGCCTGCTCACAGGCGAATGACGCAACCGACAGGCGTGAAAAAACTCACGCATGCGCACGAGGATTCAAGCTTGGCTGATGCAATCACACGTGATTCAAATCCATATAGTTTTTGAAAAAAATTAAAAGGTCCGTTACTTTTTGGACAGACCTCGTATAAGTAAAATAGCATATATTTTCATTTATTCTTAACTGTATCGAGAACCGGTTCCTTTTGGGTATCGTTAAGAAATGATTCGATCCACCGACATCAATAACCTTTTTGTTTAACAATTCCCTTATCGGTCCTTCAGAGTGGCCGTTGTTTTTGGGGGTGTTTGTCAGGAAAATGATTTCTCTACATTGATTACAGATGCTGCAGCAGGTCTGTAATCAACTTTTCTGCAGCGCGCTTTGCTTTGAACCTTGAACCAATCGAAGCACTCCGGTGCTTTGTTGATTCATTGTTTTATTTCGCTTTATCTTAATTTTCCGCGCTAAATCCCCAAAGAGTATATGTCTGTGAGTAATATTTACGTTTTTATGTTAAACCGACCTGTTATGGTCTTCTGAATGTTGATAGATGTATTTTATAACTTAAAAACGGGACTGATGCTAACGTGTTAGCATGTCTATGTCAATTTCAATGTTAAAGTTTGCCTTAAGCTGTTCGCATCTCTGCAGGTTGTGTGTGCATTTGTTTTCTGTATAATAATGGCTCAGCGTTCGTTGTTGTAAAAGAGTCAGTTTGTATTTTTTTCACTTATTTTTATTTATATATTAATAATAATAGCAACAACAACAATAATAGTAATAATAACTCATAACTAATATGCTACAATACAGTTTTAGAGAACGAGACAAAAACAACCTGATGAAACAAAACAACAGAAAAGATAAAACCTACTAACAATGAAAATAAATAAATACATATAGAAATAAATAACTGTTTCCTGTGAACACCTAGTGACTCTTACACCTCCACTTCATCCCTATTTTATTTAAGTTTAATGACAATTTGTTTCGGTCAAACCATATTTTCAATTTGTTAATTTCTTCAGTGATTTTCTCCAGAGTTAGAAAACTGCTACATCCTAGTAAGAGCAGAATACTGCTGGAATGAATTTGAATAAGGAAAGTTGTTTTTTTTTTCTCACCAAAATGGAAGTGGCACTCACTGCAGTTTATTGTCTGGAATAGTTGCAGATTGCATTTCAGAGATTCTAGAATTCAAACATTTTCGTGCGGGTGGTGTTGGGGGTAATTTTAGGTTTCAGCGTTTTTGTTTTTTACCACTTTCATCCCTGAATATGTCAATCGTGAGTCACTTTTGTGAGGATTAAAGTCACTAACTGGGACTCCTGTCTTGTTGTGAGAAAGAAACGAGAATCCTCCTCCGTTCTGTTCACACAGCTCCAAACGCTGCACGGCTCTCTGCCGAGTCAAGTTACAATGATAGAATCCAGTCAGAATTAATAAATTCAAAGCGAAACGCCATTTAAATCAAATGACACCTCTTTCCAAACATTGTAATACAAACAAACTGCAATCGATCAAAACGTTTTTTTCCTTTCAGAACGAGACATCCTGCGCTGACCTGCAGCAGCCGGCTGAGCTCAGCTCAGAGGTACGGAGAAACATTCATGCCAAAATGTCTGAAAGGAAATTCTTTTGACAGAAACTACACATTTTATTTATTTTATTTATGTCCAGAGATCAAGGATCCAGTGACCAATTTAAAATGTTGAATGTTGACATAGAAAACCTGTAAAGTCTACTTTTAGTACACAGAAAATTCACAAGAGGTATCGATAAGGGAATCGATACGGAATCGGATCAATAAGCGTAATTGATAATGGCATCGATATTGATAAAATCTTATCAATACCCATCCCTAGGCACATGTCTGCTGTCAGGTTACAAGTAGTTACTTTCTGCTTTTTTGAATGCTTCTCAACTAAACGTACATGTAGCTCTGAGACTCTTAAGTTCTGCATTATAAAAATAATGTAAAAAGACAAAGTTGATGGAGAATCTACGTGTATTCATATATTTCTTTCAATTTTTACGTTTATATGTTTTGAAACATTTGACACAAGTGTGTTTTTGACAGGTCCGGCCAGAATGAAACAAATGAATTGGGGGAGCAAGCCCAAACTGAATGTGCAATTGGTTAAAATGTCACAGGAGATAAAGAGCATGGAATAAAATTCATTAATATCAATGATAAATGATGGGGACAGATTGAGCAGTGACACACCACAAACGCAGCTGAAATGCTGAAGTGTAAATGCACACATTCATGTCTGTTGCGTGTGATGCTCATGTCTGATGTAACGTGGCCATGCTGTGTGCAGCATGTTCCATGCGTAAGGTTACAAACATGGACACAAGAAGTGACCTGAATAGAATGTGTGGGTTTTTCCATGACCAGACCCTTACAGCTGCCAGGGATTGCATTGGAGTCACCAGTAGGAGGCAGTATTTCATATGAGTGCACGCTGCACCGAGTCCTCTGGATGATATTCACAGTTTGATGGAAATTCAAGGAGTTGAGAATAAGGACCGAGACAAGGTTGAGTTGAGAGGAATCTGTGAACAGGTGACCCCGAGCCTGCTTACAGAACAATCAAAGCACTGCTTTCTTCCAAACTGTACCTTAACCCAATGTGATAATGGCTGGTTCATGAACACTGTAGTACTGTATTATTCTGTCCTGTGCATTTATTCTAATCTAGTGAAACACAAACATCCAGTCCTGTTGATGTCTTTATAAAACTGTGCCATCTCAGCAGTTTTTTTTTTTTTTTTTTACACAAAACAGGATGCACTTCAGAGGTTTTTTCAATTTCAATTTATTTTCCTTTATATAGTGCCAAATCACAACAGAGTTGCCTCAAGGTGCTTCACACAAGTAAGGTCTAACCTTACTAACCCCCAGAGCAACAGTGGTAAGGAAAAACTCCCTCTGAGGAAGAAACCTCAAGCAGACCAGACTCAAAGGGGTGACCCTCTGCTTTGGCCATGCTACAGACATAAATTACAGAACGGTTCACAGAACAATTCACAAAACGAATGTACAGGAAATGCTGTTGGTGCACAGGACAGGAGGGTCACAAGCACAAATACATCTCCCATCTCTGGATGGAGCTGCACCTTAAACAGAGAGAAAAAAACAGAACCAGGCATCAGAAAGACAAGAAATACTGTATAATTTGCCAGCATTAAACAACAAGAAAAACAGAAGAAATACAAAGGTGATCACCGACCACAAGCCCTAAGCTTCACTAAAAGACCCAGAATTTAGGTAAAGTTGAGGCCACGGCACACTCTGTTTACTAATACAATGAATTAAAAGAGTAAAAAGCGTAAAACAAAACTATACCAGTATGCTAGCCATACGAAAGGGAAAATAAGTGTGTCTCAAGTCTGGACTTGAAAGTCTCCACAGAATCTGATTGTTTTATTGACGCAGGGAGATCATTCCACAGAACAGGGGCACGATAAGAGAAAGTTCTATGACCTGCAGACTTCTTATTCACAGTAGGGACACAAAGTAGTCCTGCACCCTGAGAACGCAAAGCCCGGGCTGGTATGTAAGGTTTAATTCGGTCAGCTAGGTTGGGAGGTCCCAGTCCGTGAACAATTTTATAGACTAGTAGCAGAACCTTAAAATCTTATCTCACTGGGACAGGAAACCAGTGAAGGGATGCCAAAATGGGTTTAATGTGGTTGAACTTTCTGCTTCGTGTCAAAAGTCTGGCTGCAGCATTTTGAACCAATTTGAGCCTTAATGCTAGACAGCGGTAAACCAGAAAATAGAACATTGCAGTAGCCCAATCTAGAAGAGATAAATGCATGGATCAGGGTCTCACCATCAGCCATAGACAGGATAGGACGAATCTTCGCTATATTTCGCAGGTGGAAGAAAGCAGTCCTCGTAATGTTTCTAATGTGGAGGACAAAGGACAATGTAGGATCAAAAATTACCCTAAGATTCCTCACTTTGTCAGTGTGATGTATGACACACAAGCCTAGGCTAAGCGTTAACTGGTCAAATTGATGCTGATGTGTCACTGGACCAAGAATCATCATTTCAGTCTTATCAGAGTTTAAAAGTAGGAGGTTTCTAGGCATCCAACTTCTCACTGATGCAAGGCAATCTTCTAAGGATTTTATGTGAGGTGATTGTATTGTGCCAACTTGAAAATAATCACACAACTATACAACATATACTAATCTGTCCCATTCTGCCAATTACTTAATTATGAATCAGCTTATTCATAAATCTCTTTATAAATTCTGCAGTCCAGGCAATTTTAAATTTGCTTTGTATAGAAATGCAGGGTGCCTAGCACAGATGTGAATGAAGAGATTTCAGTATGACATGAGAATCATCAGACATCTAATTATCACAGTTTGTTTCAGATTTATAGTTTCTGAATTTGAATAGGATTTCTATCAATGTGCTGATATGAAATTCCCATTGTTATGGTGCAATGTACACTCAACAAAAATATAAACGCAACACTTTTGGTTTTGCTCCCATTTTGTATGAGATGAACTCAAAGATCTAAAACTTTTTCCACATACACAATATCACCATTTCCCTCAAATATTGTTCACAAACCAGTCTAAATCTGTGATAGTGAGCACTTCTCCTTTGCTGAGATAATCCATCCCACCTCACAGGTGTGCCATATCAAGATGCTGATTAGACACTATGATTAGTGCACAGGTGTGCCTTAGACTGTCCACAATAAAAGGCCACTCTGAAAGGTGCAGTTTTGTTTTATCGGGGGGGGGGGATACCAGTCAGTATCTGGTGTGACCACCATTTGCCTCATGCAGTGCAACACATCTCCTTCGCATAGAGTTGATCAGGTTGTCAATTGTGGCCTGTGGAATGTTGGTCCACTCCTCTTCAATGGCTGTGCGAAGTTGCTGGATATTGGCAGGAACTGGTACATGCTGTCGTATACGCCGGTCCAGAGCATCCCAAACATGCTCAATGGGTGACATGTCCGGTGAGTATGCCGGCCATGCAAGAACTGGGACATTTTCAGCTTCCAAGAATTGTGTACAGATCCTTGCAACATGGGGCCGTGCATTATCCTGCTGCAACATGAGGTGATGTTCTTGGATGTATGGCACAACAATGGGCCTCAGGATCTCGTCACGGTATCTCTGTGCATTCAAAATGCCATCAATAAAATGCACCTGTGTTCTTCGTCCATAACAGACGCCTGCCCATACCATAACCCCACCGCCACCATGGGCCACTCGATCCACAACATTGACATCAGAAAACCGCTCACCCACACGACGCCACACACGCTGTCTGCCATCTGCCCTGGACAGTGTGAACCGGGATTCATCCGTGAAGAGAACACCTCTCCAACGTGCCAAACGCCAGCGAATGTGAGCATTTGCCCACTCAAGTCGGTTACGACGGCGAACTGGAGTCAGGACGAGACCCCGATGAGGACGACGAGCATGCAGATGAGCTTCCCTGAGAGGGTTTCTGACAGTTTGTGCAGAAATTCTTTGGTTATGCAAACCGATTGTTTCAGCAGCTGTCCGAGTGGCTGGTCTCAGACGATCTTGGAGGTGAACATGCTGGATGTGGAGGTCCTGGGCTGGTGTGGTTACACGTGGTCTGCGGTTGTGAGGCTGGTTGGATGTACTGCCAAATTCTCTGAAACGCCTTTGCAGACGGCTTATGGTAGAGAAATGAACATTCAATACATGAGCAACAGCTCTGGTTGACATTTCTGCTGTCAGCATGCCAATTGCACGCTCCAAATCTTGCAACATCTGTGGCATTGTGCTGTGTGATAAAACTGCACCTTTCAGAGTGGCCTTTTATTGTGGGCAGTCTAAGGCACACCTGTGCACTAATCATGGTGTCTAATCAGCATCTTGATATGGCACACCTGTGAGGTGGGATGGATTATCTCAGCAAAGGAGAAGTGCTCACTATCACAGATTTAGACTGGTTTGTGAACAATATTTGAGGGAAATGGTGATATTGTGTATGTGGAAGAAGTTTTAGATCTTTGAGTTCATCTCATACAAAATGGGAGCAAAACCAAAAGTGTTGCGTTTATATTTTGTTGAGTGTACTTCTCAGGTATTTGCAAATGAACAACATGTCTGAAGTATGTGGGAAGTAGGGAACAGACCAGTATGGATGTTCCGTTGTGAAAGAACTTGTGGGAATGCCTGGTCTTTGTCATTGCTTTTCCATTTATTTTTTGTAAGTGTTAACAGTTTCATATGAGGGTCTTTAAAAAAATTTCACTGGCAGATTTTTAGCTTACCTTTGGCATTCAGTATTGAGAATCTATGATCAGAAATCCATGACTTTAGTATAACTCATAGTTTACAATTGCGCTACTTGCACAGAAATGCATATCTCATGCTGTCCATTTTTTCTGTCACCTTTATCTTTACGTAGGTTGATCCAAAGGACTACATGCTGACAGGGCTCAAAGATGCCACAGTGGGCCGTATGCCTGGGAAACTGAATGGACAACAGTTTGTCATTCAAGACTGTGAAAACTGCAACATCTATGTGTTTGACCATTCAGCAACCATCACCATCGATGACTGCATCAATTGTCGCATTGTGCTGGGACCTGTCAAGGGCAGTGTGTTTTTCAGAGACTGTAAAGACATCAGGTGCGTTGTGGCCTGTCAACAGTTTCGCACAAGGGACTGTAAAAAAATGGATGTCTTCTTGTGCTGTGCAACTCAGCCAATCATTGAGTCATCTACAGGTATGAAGTTTGGCTGCTTTCAGTACTACTTCCCTGAGCTGGCATTCCAATTCAAGGATGCCGGGCTCAGCATTTTCAACAACAACTGGAGCAACATACACGACTTCACACCTGTCTCTGGAGAAAATAACTGGAGCTTGTTGCCTGAGGCTTCAGCAGTTGTGGATTATGTGCCTCTCCCAGACCCTGAGTCTGAATTCAGGTCTCTTCGCATCTCCACTGAAGCCACACGCAGCATTGTGCCTTTAACAAAGGGAGGAAGATATAAGGACAGTGAGGAATCCTGCCTCTTCATTTTCTTTGCTGGGGAGTACGCCACTGCTAATGCCCGCAAACTGATTGATGAGGTGAGAATAAAAATTAGTTAAGTTTATATTGTGGATTTTGAAGTACTCCTAAACTGAAGCTTCATGAACTCTCTGAAATGTAGTAAATGAATAGATATACGAACAAATGAATGCATTACTTTATCCCCTCATAACATAACCCAAAATAATAAATCCTATCATCTTTTGGTTCACCAAATTAAAACATATAAAAGAAATGTGTTAAATTGAAGAAATTAACCATTATTTTCATAATCCTCTTCAGCCAATATTGTGAAATGGATGCCTGCAACATGTTTCAAAAAAGCTGGGACAGTGGTATGTTTACCACTGTGTTGCATCACCTTTCCTTCTAACAAAACTCAATAACCATTTGGGAACTGAGGACACTAATTGTTGAAGCTTTGTAGGTGGAATTCTTTCCCATTCTTGCTTGATGTACGACTTGTTCAACAGTTCGGGGTCTCTGTTGTCGTATTTTGCGCTTCATAATGCGCCACACATTTTCAATGGGCGACAGGTCTGGACTGCAAGCAGGGCAGTCTAGTACCTACACTCTTTTACTATGAAGCCATGCTGTTGTAACATGTGCAGAATGTGGCTTGGCATTGTCTTGCTGAAATAAGCTGGGACGTACCTGAAAAAGACGTTGCTTTGATGGCAGCATGTGTTGCTCCAAAATCATTCATCAGCATTGATGGTGCAATCACACCAATACAGATGTGTAAATTGTCCATGCCATGGGCACTAACACACCCCCATACCATCACAGATGCTGGCTTTGCGCTGTAACAATCTGGATGGTCTTTTTCCTCTTTTGTCCAGAGAACACAACGTCCATAATTTGCAAAAACAATTTGAAATGTGGACTCATCAGACCACAGCACACTTTTCCACTTTGTGTCTGTCCATTTCAAATGAGCTCTGGCCCAGAGAAGGCGGCAGCATTTCTGGATGTTGTTGATGTATGCCTTTCGCTTTGCATGGTAGAGTTTTAACTTGCACTTGTAGATTATGTTATGATATGATATGTTATGATATAGTTATGGTTTTTGGTCCAGCGAGATATCGGCATCAATTTGATCAGCTAGCATTTAGCTTAGGTCCATGTGTTATACATCATACGGATAAAGTGAGGAAACTTGGAGTAATTTTTGATCCTGCGTTGTCCTTTGATCTCCACATTAGAGACATTACAAGGACTGCCTTCTTCCATTTGTGAAATATAGCGAGGATTCATCCTATTCTGTCTATGGCTGATGCTGAGACTTTGATTCATGCGTTTGTCTCTTCTAGATTGGACTATTGTAATGCTCTATTCTCTGGCTTACCGCAGTCCAGGATCAGGGGTCTTCAATTGTTTCAGAATGCTGCTGCCAGACTTTTGACACGGAGCAGAAAGTTTGACCACATTACGCCAATCTTGGCGTCCCTGCACTGGCTTCCTGTTTCTGCAAGATCGGATTTTAAAGTACTGATTTTAGTTTATAAAATTGTTCATGGACTTGCACCTCCCTATCTGGCTGACTTGATAAGCCCCTATGTACCAGCTCGGGCCCTGTGTTCTCAGGGTGCAGGACTTCTGTGTGTTCCCAGGGTGAATAAAAAGTCTGCCGGTCACAGAGCTTTTTCCTATCGTGACCCAGCTCTGTGGAACGATCTGCCGGCACACATTCGGCAGTCGGATACTGTGGAGACCTTTAAATCACGTTTAAAGACTCATTTATTTTCCCTGTTTTATCAGTAGTGTTATGATGTGTTTTTAATCTTGTATTCTTTTACTGCTGTCTTTCTTTTATGGTTGTTTTTATTGTGTTTTAAATTTTTAATTGTTTTTTATGTTGTGAAGCGCCTTGAGACGATTTTGTCGTGAATTGGCGCTATATAAATTAATAAATTTGAAAAATTTGAATTTAGATGTAGTGACGAACTGTGTTAACTGACAATGGTTTTCTGAAGTGTTCCTGAGCCCACGTGGTAAGATCCTTTACACAAAGATGTTGGTTTTTAATGCAGTGCCGCCTGAGGGATCAAAGGTCACGGGCATTCAGTGTTAGTTTTTGACCTTGCTGCTTACGTGTAGAAAGTTCTCCAAATTCTCTTAATTTTCTGATTATGTTATGGACTATAGATGATGGAATCCCTAAATTCCTTGCAATTAAACATTGAAAAACATTGTTCTTAAACTCTTGGACTATTTTTTTTTCATGCAGTTGTTCACAAAGTGGTGATCCTCGCCCCATCTTTGATTGTGAACGGCAGAGACTTTTGGGGATGCTCCTTTTATACCCAATCATGAGTGTCCTCAGTTCTCAAACCCTTGAGTTTTGTTAGAAGGAAAGGTGATGTCGCAGCTTTTTGAAACGTGTTGCAAGCATCCATTTCAAAATGAGCAAATATTTGCAGGAAAACAATAGTTTATCAGTTTGAACATTAAATATCTTGTCTTTGTCGTACATTCAATTGAGCATAGGTTGAAGAGGATTTGCAGATCATTGTATTCTGTTTTTATTTACATTTTACACAACATCCCAACTTCATTGGAATTGAGCTTGTAAAATAAAAAATAATAATAATTATAATAATAGTAATGATGATGACAGTAATAATAGTATGTATATGATAACAACCTAAACAATTATAATTAACATTAAAAATTACATAATTAACAGGAAATGAAAGGGTTGAGCTCCTCTTCTAAAAATTGTTGATGTCTGAGGTTCCAAAAACAATTCCAGACTAATACGCCATTGAAACTCATTACTTCGTTTATTACCACCCTTCAAAAATGTCAGCTACCTATTTTATTTTATAAACACTACCCAATCTAGAACCCACGCACTGACAGGCTAACAGGCCTTTGTGGGGAAAAGTCAGATGTACATGAATTCTAGTCTGGGCACATTCTTGTTAGTCATTTTTGGCCTTTAAAAATGTGACTTTTGGACATATTTCTGGAAAGTAGCTGCCATCCACTATCTTGAAAAAAAATTCAAAGCTGTGCAGTGGGTACTGCTATTTCTTTCAAACATGATGAGCAATAGTTTCATAGGGCATGACTCAGACGCACACACTGAATTGTCATGCACTAAATGTGCATGCGTGGCCAGATTGAGAATGTAAATGAGACAGAAAAGTTCAGAGCACAGAGGAAGTGTTGCTTCATTTTCTGCACCATTAAGAACCATTTAAAAAGACATAGGTGAATTGGAAACTTTTTTAATTTTTCAGGTCTCCCTTGCAAAATAGGTCTTGATCTCAATGGGACTAACCTGGTTATATGTAAAATAAAATAATAAAAGCCACTAAGTCTTTACATACAGTAGAAAATAGTTGTTGGGTGTTATAGAAAATAGTTATTGGGTGTGATATAAATGTTAGTTAGAGCACCTTTCATTGCAGTCAAATTGTATGTGTGTAATTCACACAACATTAATATTTACTTTTTGCCTGTGGTGCTCTGTTCCTTCAAAGGGAGGATCCTTGGTACCGCTGGAATGACTTTGTGTCAGACCAGCGCCTACTTCAGGAGACTTGTGAGAAGTCTCACTTCCATTGTGATGGGACGTCAGCTACAACATTTGCCCATGTCGTGTTTATCTGTGCATGATTCATGGCTTTGGCGTCTTAGCATTGAGGAAACCGGGGGCTAGAGAAAGCCAAGGGGACGCCCATGCTTCACCTGGCTGCAGCAGATGGATGTTACTTTCAAGAGGTGTGGATGGATTCGTTGCCTGTCTGGGTGGTTGTTATCCAAGACCCAATGTGGTTCTGTGGTGTTGTGATGAATGCATGCTCCAGACTTGACTTTAAAGGAAATCATTTAGGCGCCTCTTGTTATGTGCAATTTTGAAGTTGCTTTTAGTTTGAAAGAAGCTTGTCACTTTCTTTCAGTTCCAAAGCCTTAGCCAAGTGTCATGTACCCCCTAAAATACAGCAAGTGAATAGATAGTGTCCAGCTTGTTAACATTGTCTCAATAACAATTATTGGTATTATCTTGTAACTCAGAACCAAAATGAACCACATTTCTTTTGTTTGTCTTTGTTGTGCTTGAGAATATGAAAGTGAGATCCTAAAATACCATTCTAAGATCATCATGTTGCCAGTAAAATACTGTGGTTATGTTACTGTTGGTGGTAAAATATGTGTTACTCTGTCACACAAACATGAAGCTGGATTCATATACTCAACAAAAATATAAACGCAACACTTTTGGTTTTGCTCCCATTTTGTATGAGATGAACTCAAAGATCTAAAACTTTTTCCACATACACAATATCACCATTTCCCTCAAATATTGTTCACAAACCAGTCTAAATCTGTGATAGTGAGCACTTCTCCTTTGCTGAGATAATCCATCCCACCTCACAGGTGTGCCATACCAAGATGCTGATTAGACACCATGATTAGTGCACAGGTGTGCCTTAGACTGCCCACAATAAAAGGCCACTCTGAAAGGTGCAGTTTTGTTTTATTGGGGGGGGATACCAGTCAGTATCTGGTGTGACCACCATTTGCCTCATGCAGTGCAACACATCTCCTTCGCATCATCCGTGAAGAGAACACCTCTCCAACGTGCCAAACGCCAGCGAATGTGAGCATTTGCCCACTCAAGTCGGTTACGACGACGAACTGGAGTCAGGTCGAGACGCCGATGAGGACGACGAGCATGCAGATGAGCTTCCCTGAGACGGTTTCTGACAGTTTGTGCAGAAATTCTTTGGTTATGCAAACCGATTGTTTCACCAGCTGTCCGAGTGGCTGGTCTCAGACGATCTTGGAGGTGAACATGCTGGATGTGGAGGTCCTGGGCTGGTGTGGTTACACGTGGTCTGCGGTTGTGAGGCTGGTTGGATGTACTGTCAAATTCTCTGAAACGACTTTGGAGACGGCTTATGGTAGAGACATGAACATTCAATACACGAGCAACAGCTCTGGTTGACATTCCTGCTGTCAGCATGCCAACTGCACGCTCCCTCAAATCTTGCGACATCTGTGGCATTGTGCTGTGTGATAAAACTGCACCTTTCAGAGTGGCCTTTTATTGTGGACAGTCTAAGGCACAGCTGTGCACTAATCATGGTGTCTAATCAGCATCTTGGTATGGCACACCTGTGAGGTGGGATGGATTATCTCAGCAAAGGAGAAGTGCTCACTATCACAGATTTAGACTGGTTTGTGAACAATATTTGAGAGAAATGGTGATATTGTGTATGTGGAAAAAGTTTTCGATCTTTGAGTTCATCTCATACAAAATGGGAGCAAAACCAAAAGTGTTGCGTTTATATTTTTGTTGAGTGTGGGACAATAAGAAAGGTTTTTGCAGATTTACATTTTCATTCTTTCATATGTTTCTTTATTATGAGTGCAAATGTAAGGGCCACTTCACACACAGTGCAAATTTGGTCGAATTGCGCATGAAGCGCGCATGAAGCAGGAATCGTATGGAAAACGTGTAAAATTGTAGCTGCCTCGAATGTCTCGTACACCTGTTGCTATAATTATTTGCACACACTAGCGGCTGAAAAGTAGAGAGCCCATCGAACACTCTCGCAGTAGGTGTCGGCCAAATTTCAGCTAACCCACACGAACATCTAACACCGCTTGTTTGGCACTTAGAAAATGTGTGGCCATTCACACTGTTAACACAAAAACAGTGAGCAGACGATCACTGTCGAGCTGGATGTGAAATTTGTTTAAGTGCCCCATGAGTGTGGCCTTGCAAAAAGTCACACACATGTGGTGCATGTGTCTTACATGTATGCACGTGTGTCCCTCCCCCACTTGGGCATACTTGCATAAAATGTTTATATGTACAGATTTGATCACGTGGGGGCTGGACAGCGAGGTCTGATCGCACACAGTACGGGGAGGGGCCTGTCAGCTGATCACAGCACACTAACAGCTGGATGACAGCTCAGTGCACACATTACAAACACAGAAACCACCACCAGGACAGTTATATAAATAATTCCGACAATACCTACATACGCAATTACATAACAAATAACAACAATGAATGACCACATAACATAGACTGACACGTTGGTCTAGGCGCTGAACAGACGGGGGGTGGGGTGGGGGGCGTGTCCGCTCACAGCCGCGGCTGTAAAGATCTCTGCTCCTGGACGTCCCAGCTTGAGAACACGTTCCGTGTTTGGAAGGACATGAACTTACAACATTCCTTTGTGAGGCGCGTGTCTCTGCCTGCTGTCCTCGTGGAAATATAGAAACCATCTTTTGCCTTTGCGCCGGGCTACAGCGGCTGGACACAGCGCATCTCATCCATGTCTTTGTTGAATTTAGCCATTTTTCCACACTGATTACAGGCCAGTGTTGGTAGCGCAGTGATACAGTTTCCGTCTGGTAATCAGAGCTTATGGGTTTGAATCCCGTGAGTGACATTTTTTTTAACCAGGGTTATTTAACCACAGTGTTCTGTATTTCGTCCCCTTTTATGTATTATTTATATCAACCCAGTGATATTCACTAATTATATAGCTGTTTTTTATTTTATTGTTCTCCACATCAGCAGCGTGATGTGTTACATCTGCTCACACTGTGTTGCTGCTTGAAAGACACCATCACGTGCACGAACCATCGCACTGGGATCGTGCATGCCTGCCCGTTGGCGCAATGTTTTTGTGGTTCGCTCATACAAGCTGTTTCGCTGTGAGTCGCCCTGAGTTGTACCTATTCGTACTATGTGTGAAGGGGCCCTAAGAAATGTTCTTCATGCTTCATTATAAGCTTTGGACATTTAAAACATACATTACTCATCTTGAATCTGCGCAGGTAACCACAAAAGGTTTTGTGTTGATCCAGACCAAGGAAGTCTCAATGCGACCTGAAGATACAAAGAGAGTGTTTCAGGACACTGCAGAAGATCTTGTTGACTGGGTTGCCAAAGGTAATAACAAATAAGCTCTAAATAGATGGGATTTGTTCAAGGAAAACTTAGTATCGCTCGAAGTTAACCGGGCAATTTTTGAAACTGTTTTGTAAACAGCCACATGGTTTTTACAAAAAATGTTAAAGTACTAGATTTTCAAGTTTAATCTGTTTCAACCTGGACAAGACAGTTTGGAGTTCAGGGTCTTGCTCAAGGATACTTTGACACAGGCAGGGATTAAAGTTCTCCGTCGCTACGAAGGATTTCCGTCAATTGTGCTGCCCAAAGGCTGTATGACAGGGTTTGACAGTAACGCTTGCCCACTCGACACTGGTGAGTGAAGGGTGCTGTCAGACTCATGCTTCATGTCCCACACTTGCCTGATAATTGTCAGCTGCATTTATAACAAAATCTGGTGAAAAATCAGTGTGTTTCAGTGATGTTCCTGCAGCAGCAGATGTTTTTCTGATAGACTGTTTTAGCATAAATGAACCTGATTATCTAATCATGCATGTTTTTCCTCACTCGTCTCTGTGTGGTGTCTGAGTGAACAGACACACACACACACACACACACACACACAGTGCTGTCTTTCTCTCTTATTCGGTCTCAAATTTTAGTGCAAATTTGAACAAAGAGGAAAAAGGTCTCAAAAGCAGAGCAGTAATTAAAATAATATATCCTCCAGTGTCCATAACTGCACATTCCATATGTTGAAGATGTTTAAACCAACTGCTGCTGCCTGGAGAGGAGGGGGCGGGGAGGTTAATGTTATGTTCATACAACGTTAATTTGTTTTGATCCTTTTAAACATTATTTATGACCTAGACGCGTACCATCAAATGACATGAAGTATAACAAAATAATGAAACATGACATTTGTATTGTATTTAACTTGGCTCTTACTACAGCACTTTGAGATTCTTTGAGGGTTAGGACACCGGCATTTTGAACAAAAGTGATATGTCGGCCTTGTCCACAAGGTAAAGATTGACTGATGGCATCATCAAAAAGAAGTTAAAATGGATCATCTCAGAGATTATTTCTCAGTGTACGTGAGGAAACTGGATGTATCTGGTGTCACAGTGACTTGAAGGGCATTTCATGTGGAAAACAGTTCCTCCGTAACCACGACAAAAACGCAACAACTTCCAGCGATTGTCTCTTGCCACAAAGGCGGTTATCAACAGTCAGTTCCTTGTAAAATTTGATTCTTCAAAAAAATAACAAAAACATTTTTCCTGTGTTGATATGTGATGATTTTTCCCTTTGATACTGAGTTTTTGCTGGAGGATGGATTATTTGTTTTCTATGTGTTTGCTGTGCTTAAAAAGCTGGTCGCACACTCCCTTAGTGCGACCTGATTTTACTTTGAGCAACTTAAAATAACTTACAAATAATTGTCAATGACTTAAAGTGTAGGTGACACCAAAAATGTGCACAAATAATCACTAAAAATTTTGAAATGGTGACATGTAAAAAATCCTGAATAATAAAAGTGGATGCAGGTGAAGGATAAACAACAGCTGTCTGAAGCCTGCGCTGTATTTCAACCCTCAGCCGCGGCCATATTGTTACTACATTATCACGAGAATGGCACCTGCTGATTCAAGCCCAAATCAATTGTAAGTACGGTGGAGGTAGAGCTGTTTTCAGGTGATTGTTTTTTCTAGTGTGGAGCTTTTTTAAGTCCATGTTTTTCTGAAGCAGCTGTGGAGGACACAGCCTTAGGGTTTTGAGCCTTATTTAGACCTCAATGAGGGAGAAGAACCCTTGGAGGAAAACCTTCAGTCTGACAACAGTGATTGTATTGGCAGAGTTCAGAACACAGAATGGTGATTATACAACCCCAATTCCAGTGAAGTTGGGACGTTGTGTGAAATGTAAATGTAAACAGAATACAATGATTTGCAAATCCTCTTTTTCAGTGAGATCATCTTTAAACTTATCCACCTTTACAAAATGACATCTGAAAATAATTTAATTCCTTCTGTCTTGGCTGAAGAAAAGTCCATTTGTCACACGGGAGTTTGGTGCCAGATTACAGTGATGGCTGTAATCCGTTATTGCGGCTGATGGATCAAGTCTTTGCTCTTAATGAGCCGCTTTGCACTGCACATTTTAATGTGCAGTGCAAAGCGGCTCATTAAGACTTAAAAGACTCCCAGAGTCCCTCATCTGCTCATAACATCTCACACGATGAGAAATTATGCCACGATCCACAAAACAACCAAATAAAATAATCTTAAAATATTCAGTTTTGCCTCCGTGTCGAGTGGAGTAGCCGGGGACACCGTGCAAGTGCGCGCCCATTAACGTAAGTGTTCCACCTGACAATCAAAAGGATTTTGCCTGCGAGAATAACCGTTCTCACACTCAAAACATGGTGCAGCTCCGACCCGAACCACTAGGTGGAAACAGGGCTGTCAGTAGCCTGTAAAAATCCATAAATTAATCCATAAATTAATGGGGCTATTAAGACAATGGTTCTTGTGCTGATGTCACTTCCTTCTTCTTCTCCAGTGTTGTGACTCGGCCAGACGTCCCTCATTTTTAGTGGCGCGTGGTTCAAAATCCGAATATTTATCTCTTCAGTAAATGTGCACCAGGAAAGGATAAATTTCAAACTGTTGTTTCAAAGTCTCATATATTCAATATAACATGGCATAACGTGTCACCTACACTTTAAAATGACAATGAAAGAGTTAAATTCTGAGCCAAGTGGTTCAGGTGTCGTATTGGCTCAATAATATCTTTGTTCAATCTAAACTGTTTCATTCTCACTGATACATGATACAGTAGTACTGACATAAAATTTTAAAATTATTTTACCTCATATAATCTAGAACCTCATTGTTTTGAATCTACACTATGAATGACACATTTATTACATCCACCAAGGACGTAATAAAATCATCTGCATTTATTTATTTATTCATTTGTCTGTGTGTCTTTTAGCAGGATTACATCAAAACTACTGTACGGATTTTGATGAAATTTTCACCACCCACTGAATTTTGGAGGTGATCTGGATCTGGATTCCGGATCAAGATTTCCCTTTATATATGCTTTAAAGGATTACTACAAAACTACTTAATGCACCACAGATAGATATTGGGGCATTGCTCTTGTTCTTTTATTGAATATCATTTCAAATGAGTTTATTTGAATATTGCTCAATCAGTTTGCATGCATTGCAGTTTCAAATTTTGCATAATTTTGTCCTAAGTGTTGCTTGACATCTATGTCATGAAGAGAAAGTTGTTCTAATGGTAATGAATACAGTTTTTTTTCCTGCTACCACAACCCTCACTCTGTGTAAATATATAAAATAATCATGGACTTTCTGTTATATTCATCCTTAAAATTGTGCTCAAAATGCACCATTTGGTACCCCATTTTCAAAAAATTTACTTGTGGAGGTTGCCTGGACCCCCACCTGTGTGTGTGTGTGGGTGGGTGTGTGGGTTAACCCCTCCAACACCCTCCTCAGTGTTGGCACTCACGCTCCCAGTCCGACAGTTTCAGATTTTTTTTTGTGTGTGTTTTTTTTTTACCTTTTTTTTTTTTTTTTTTTACCTCACTCAATTTTTTTTTACCTCATGTTTTTTTATTAGCCTATGCTAAGTATGAAAAGAAAATCAAAACTTTTTTGAATTTCTGCTCATCCTTCTTTGACTGGGAAAAAGAAACACAGCTTGTATTTAATCTTTTGCTTTTTAAAAGCTTTCTGTTGATTCTGATTGTTTCTTAGACGTCTCTACCTTATTTTACCTTAAATCCAAGGATGCAATCGCAAAAGGTAGATAGTGAACAGCTTATGATTTGGCCGTTTAAAAAAAAAAAAAAAAATCAGTCAGAAGTTTTCTTTGCTTTAATCTCTACACAGGGAGGAGTTGCCTGGATTTGATCTCCTAACCTTTGATTAGAGGACAACCACTGTACCTCTTGAGGGTCTTTTTATTTTGCAGCAATGAACAAGAAACCAAAATAGTTCATTAACTAGCTCTGCAACAATTAATCAATTAAGTTAATTGACAACTATTTTGGTAATCTGTTCATTGCTTGTCATTTTTTCTTTTTTTTCTTTCAAATGTCCATATACTGATTTCAACTTCTTAAATCTGAAAGCTTTCTGGTTTCTTTAATCTGGAAACAAACAAGATACTTGAGGATGTCATCTTGGGCTTTGAGAAACACCGATCGATATTTTTCACCATTTTCTGACACTTCAGATCAAACAACTAATGAATTAATCCAAAGAAAAATAATAAAAATAATTGTTAGCCCTCTAAAATGTTAGGATTGTGTCTCTCCACCAACCCATTTGTGAAATTTTAGTTTTTGGCACTTTACATCCTTTATATGATGTAGTTTAAATAAATGAATAAATACACTGAAAAATAACTACACTTTCTGAAAAAAAATTGAATGCAAGGTTTATAGTGATGAGAATGTATGATTTACTGGTAACCAAAGCACAATTGTATAATCAGAAACAAATTAATATAGACTACTTAAAAAAGATTAATAGAATGCAAAAGTAATTGTTAGTTGCAGTATTATCCCGAACTATAGTTTTTGGATGGTTAAACCTCCTCTAGAGACACACACACACACACACACATACACACAGCCAAACAAATCTCATATTTAAAAACAACAGTGCTGCAGTTCTTAGAAAATGAACAACAAAACATAAAACTGTAGACTGAAGAGGATGTGCAAGAAAAAAGAAAAAGGTTGGTCATTGGTTTCTGTGAGCAGGTAATGTCACAGAGCTTGACATGTTAAGAAGAGAACAACAAAAGTTCACAGCACTCAATACAGTGCTGATTGATGACTAGTCCACACACCACTTCCTCTAGGGTTTAATTTCCACAGTATATCATTTACAGTCCAAATGCACCAGAGAAAGTGTCTGCATGAACCCGATGGTGATAGCTCATTTTATCTATTCATGCTGGATGCATGAAATTTTCTCTTGTTCTTTAGTACTAGATGTCACTTTAAGAGCCACAGTTGCATATTTGTCCGTTTATAACATTCTGAAATCTGTAAAGAAAAAAAAGGTGCTTTGGAGCAATTTTTGCCCTCTGTATTTCCACACTGAAGCACATCAGAGCTTTCAATTTTTGGTATTTATTATCCCCTGCTGGCCATACACATGAAGGGGGATTATGTCCTGGCAATTTCCATCTGTCTATCTGTCCCAAAAGGGGCAGCATTCTGAAATCAATTCCTGCCACACTTTTAGGAGGAATTTCGTGAAACGTGGTGCAAGTCCTTGTTATAGGTTGATAATACACATATTTTCATATCTTTTCAGTTGGGCTCATTTTACCAGTGTGAAGGACCTTTCACACTAAGTATGGAAATTTGCTGCACATCGCTTTAAAACCCTTTATTTTCAATGAGAAGCGCTGTGCAAATGCCACTTCGCAACGTGATGTGCAAAAATCGAGCTTGCGCAGCGTGCACCGCTGCTTGATGTCAAACTCACTGCGGTCAAAATTTAGCTCAGTCCAATTTTCACCGCTGTGCGCTGGTGAAGTAGCTTCGTGCATCCAATAGAAACGATGCATCAGGCCAAAACACAGAAGAAAACAGAGTGTAGAAATGTGTGTCAGAGGAACATTAGAACTGCAGATTTTTACATGGCAGTTTTCTAAAGAAAATTCTTACGAATGTGTTCTTTTTTACTTCAAGATTAATTTCTGATTACTGTACATTTTGAAGTTAAAACAATTTCTTACATTAGGAAACTTGTAATTAAAGTAGTTTTAAGTAAAAAAAAATCTTTATAAATCTGTGATAGTCATCTGTAAATTTAAACCATAACTTATCTGTTGTTGATGTTTCAGATGAGATGATTTCTTAATTAACATGATAATGAACCTTGAACATTTATTTTTAGCCAAATAAAATAGCATGAAAAGTAATGTGTACATTTTTAAGTCTGGTAGATTCATTCATTTGTATCTGTGTTTCATTCAGGAACCAAGACACCGTTATAAATATTATGTCCTCATTAGCTGTGTGATTGCTTTTAATGTTGTAAACAGAGTAATTACTAAAATATAAATTTGACTATTGACTATGTGAATGCTTTGAAATTGTGCACCATAGGGGCGGGGCTTCTTCTACCTTTGCAAGTGTCTTTTTGACTCATCTGTGATTCATTCAGTAAATGTTAAAATATAAAAGGAAACCGCTTTTTTAAATAATAAAATAGTTTTTGTTTTATTTAGAAGCGTAGCAGCAGGTGTTGGTTTTCAGAGAAGACAGGTGAGCTGGACTCTGAGGACATTTAACTACATGACTGTCTCCTCCACAGCTTCAACCTCTTGGGGGATATTGAGAGCACAAATTATTGTTTTTTTTTTTTTTTTTTACAGTTTTCAGCAAGCTACAAAGTGACAAATATGTAACTGTGATAGGTATCAGTAGATATCTAGTATCTAAAAACAACTCCTGAAAATTTCATGCATCGAGCTTGAATTACTTCAAGCTTATTACTTCAAAAGTGATGACTTATCTTCTGTACCACTCGTTTTTACAGTAAAATCAGTGTCACAGTACATTTTAAATTCCAATTATCTCCACAACTAATGAAGATATAAGGCTGAAATTTTGTATGTTGTTTACTGTGAATAACAAGATTATTTTGTGAAAGTATGAGGCAACTCAGAGATGGTCAGTCTGGAGGCCTCTGGTGACTTCACATGGACTGAACCCTAAAGTCAACTAACTGCATATTTTAGCTATTAAAAAAAGAGACCCATTCTTATTTAGGATTCATTTCACTCACTCAAACACTTGTGTCACAGGCATCGTACTCGCATGATTGTTGATCAGGATTTCTACTTTTTGTTTGCACCTCTAATGTACATTACAAAACTAAATCAGTCATTTCTCTCTCATTTTTTTTAAAGCTAGTGAAGTTTAGCAGTGAGTTAAACCATGCAGTGCATTTAGCAATAGTGTAACGTGATCGCTCACAGTGTGTAACCGCAGGATGTGTCGTTAGATTTTGACCTCTACATGTCTTTTCTGAAGGCCCAGTTATTGCCCTTGAGTTGAACGGCGATGGAGTTGTGGACACCTGCAAGAAGGTTGCCAATGAAGTGTTCAGTGGAACCAAGGTAATTTAAATTTGTGATGGGGAATTTGATATTTAGATTGTGATACATGTCATATGTCTCTCTCAACAGCATGATAGTCCTAACAATGATGCTTTCTCTTGCTGCCCCCCGGCCCCACAGGTTTTTGTATCTGATAATAAAACTACATCTTCTCGAGACGTCGACAACTTTTTCAACTTTGCTGACATGCAGATGGGCATGTGAAAGCTTTATCATCCAAGCAAACTGCTCTTCTGATGCTGAAACAGGTTTTTTTTTTTTTTTTTTTTTAATTGTACCTGTCCATTTTGTGTTAAATATATACTGTTTAATTATTTGGCTTTTGTATTGTTTATCAAAAATTCAGAAGGTGTTTGATCATTCAGAACAATCATGAGTCTATAGACTAAAATATTTGCTGTACATCAATTAGTTGCTATAAATGCTGTGAATATTTATATTTTCTGTGAATGTATTTGATAATTCTGTTGCTTTTGTCGATTATGTGAATACAGCTTTTTGCTGGAGATTTAAATCATTTTAATTTTGAGGTTTGTTTTTCTGGACTGCAGGGAAAATACAGGAATGTGCAGTGGAAAAGCCATGGGGGGAATAATGCTTAGAGGAAAATGTTTTGTATGTAAATCACATTTTAATACTTACAAAGATTTACATTTGACTGTGATTTATACAGTGAATTTCCTCTAATGTGTGCTGTGTGTATTTGAAAATGATGTCTCGTGATTTTTGTTTTTAGGCCAAAATTTAATTGTAACATTTTTCATATCTTGCTGGTCCCCTAATCCCCCTGAATACATCATTCAAGTAGACATTTAAATACATAAAATGACTGCTTTAAGCTGACGTAAATGAGTTATTTTGTTACTTTTGTCTTGTGTTGGGGTATCATAGTTGTGCAGTGGTTAGCACTGTGTGTGCAGTGGTTAGCACTGTGTAAGTGCATAAATTCTGAGGTCAAAGCCAGCATGTGCATAGGTTGTGGATTTAAACCAAGCGTGGCACATCTGTGTGCTATCTGAAGATGTGTAGGTTATGCTGCATTTAGACATAACAATGACAAGTCATGAATGCCATGAAGTATACATTCTTGTCCGCTGATCATGAATGTGATGATTTGAGGCAAAGGCGTCAGGTGTCCTCAGGAACTTCTGCAACCTGTTAACATGCATTACGATTAATGGCACGTGTTTCTGGCGAATAATCAGGAACCATTACGCACGGTCAAGAATGTTGCACGCTGCGTGGAACAGCGTGCAACGTTCTGTCACATTGTGAATGAGGCGAATTTTCTCCACACACACACACACACATCTATATTCATCCCATATTCCTCCATCAGTTGCTGAAGAATTCAGATCACTCCAGTTTGCTTCTCAAAATCCACAGCAGAAGAACTTTGTGACTGCATGCTTAGTTGGGCTCTGTGCCATAGAGTGGTGCAGAGAGGAGGAAGAGATGGAGAGAGCCAGATGTGTGGCTCCACGCGGCTCTCGTCTCGCACGTTTTCCCAAACATCAGGAGAAGCAGCAGCAGGTGGAACACCTGCAGGAGCGCGCTGAGGAGCATTGGAACGGGACTTTTAGCTGACTTGGCGTCACTGTCCTTCTTTAGCATACTGCAGCGATGAAACTGAATGCGGTGCAGCAGGGTTTAATTGTGTGCTCGTCAGAGAAGAACGCTGTCACACTCTGTTAAGGATCACCACTAATCAAGATGGATCAACACGCTCAGTTACGACTAGGGATGGGTATCGAGAACCGGTTCGGGTATCGTTATGAAATGATTCGATCCACCAACATCAATAACCTTTTTACTTAACTATTCCCTTATCGGTCCTTCAGAGTGGCTGTTATTTTGGGGGGTGTTTGTCAGGAAAATTATAATTTCGCTACATTGATTACAGACCCTTCAGCGGGTTTGTAATCTTTTCTTTCGCTTTCCCCCACTAAAACCCTAAAGAGCATATGGCTGTGAGTATTATTTACCTTTTTTATGTTAAACCAACCTGTTATGGTCTTCTGAAACAGTTGATAGATGTATTTTATAACTTAAAAACGGGACCGATGCTAACACGTTAGCATGTCTATGGCATTTTCAATGTTAAAATTAGCATTAAGCAGTTGCAGCTGTTAAGCGTTTGTTGTCGTAAAGGAGTCAAATGTATTATAAATTCTAATATTTTTTAAATTTATTTTTGTTTATATATTAATAATAGCAAGCACAACAATAATAGTAATAATAACTAATCTAATGATTATATACAATTTTAGAGAAAGAGACAAAAAAAACCTGAATAAAAACACAACAGAAAATATAAAACCAACTAACAATGAACATACATAAATAAATAAATACATACATACATATAGAAATAAATAAGCGTTTCCTGTGAACACCTAGTGACTCTTACACCTCCATTTCATCCCTGTCTTACTTAAGTTTAATGACAGTTTGTTTCGGTCAAACCATATTTTCAATTTGTTAATTTCTTCAGTGATTTCCTCCAGAATTATCTGTCAAGCTAGAAAACTGCTGCATCCTAGTAAGAGCAGAATACTACTGGAATGAATTTGAATAAGGAAAGTTGTTTTTTTTTCTTACCTAAATGGATGCTGCACTCACTGCAGTTTATTGTCTGGAATAGTCCCAGATTGCATTTCAGAGCATCTAGAATTCAAACATTTTCGCACACGTGGTGTCGGGGGTAATTTTGGGTTTCAGCTTTTTTTTTTGTTTTTCACCACTTTCATCCCTAAATATGTGAAATCGTGAGTCACTTTTGTGCAGATTAAAGTTACTAACTGGGACTACTGTCTTGTTGTGAGAAAGAAATGAGAATCGTCCTCCGTTCTGTTCACACAGCTCCAAATGCTGCACAGCTCTCTGCCGAGTCAAGTTAGAATGATAGAGTGCAGTCGGAATTAATAACTTCAAAGCGAAACACTGTTTTGTTTATTTTTATTTATGTCCAGAGATCAAGGATACAGTGACCAATTTCATATTTATTTACTTTAAGACTCAATGAAATACATAGAAAACCTGTAAAGCCTACTTTTAGTACAAAATTCACAAGAGGTATCGATAAGGGAATCGATAAGGAATCGGATCGATAAGCAGAATTGATAATGGCATCGATATCGATAAAATCTTATCACTACCCATCCCTAGTTACGACCTCCATGACATGAGGCGAAATGAGGGTGGTGCGTGACATTTGTGGAAGATTTTTTTTGACAGCCAAAAACATGCTCCACGAAAATCACGAATATCATGCACCAACACGCACTATTAAGAAACCTATTCAGATGCGTTAACTTAAGTCATGTTAAGAATGTCAGGAACGTGCCAAGAATGACACACATGTGACACACATGTTCCACCTATGTGTAAACGCAGCATTAAGTGGAATGATTTTTTTTTTTTTTTATGTATGTGGAAGGATGAAAACCTGTCAGGTCCATCAAGTACTGGTGTACTGATTCCTAATTTTTTTTTTTTTTTTTTTATGTTTTTAGTCTTGTTTAGTGGAATTGGTGTGAAGTATGAACACAAATGTCAGTTACCTGCAAATCCACAATATTATTTAATGCAGCTTTTGTAAAACAAAAGATATCTAAAGCAAAAAAAAAATTAATTAAAATAAAGCTGAGTGGATCCTTGTGATTTGATTGGTGCCCTGTATGTCACGTGACATGGATTATTTGTTCCGTTTGTGTTGCGTTGCAAAAATTGACTTGGAACAATTTTGGACTTCTATTTAAGGGCCCCTTCACACATAGGATGAATGTGGCCGAATTGCGCATGAAGCAGGAATCGTATGTGATACGTGTAAAATCGGAGCTGCCTCTAACGCCTCGTACACCTGTTGCTACAACTATTTGCACACACCAGTGGCTGAAAGACAGAGTGTGCCCTGTGAGAGCCCGCTTCTCCCTCTCGCGACAGGTGTCGGACAAATTCCAGGAGACACACACGAACATCTAACACCACTCGCTTGAAAATGTGTAGCCATTCGCACTCGGAGCACGAAAACAGTCAGCAGACGATCATTTTTGAGCTGGATGTGAAATTTGTTTAAGTGCCCCCATGACTGTGAAGTTGGCAAGTACAGATGTGGCGTGCCAGAGTGTTGCCCCCAAACACGTGTGCGTGTGTTTTGCGTGCTCTCCCCCGCTCCTCCCCCACCGCATGGCGTGCATGTGGTTCGCACTCTCATCTGATCACAGAGTGACCCCTTGGTCTGTGCGCTGACTGGGGGCGTGGCTGGCTGCCAGCAGCAGCAGCTGTTGACATCTCTGGTCCTGTACATCACAGCTGCAGAACACATACCATGTTGACGGATACGCACGTGTGTGTGTGCTTGCTGTCCTCACATGGAAATACATAAAAATATTTCCATGCTTGAAAGCGCGCACAGCGCACACATTGACAGGCTGTCCAAACTGAAACAGACCATCAGTTCATGTGGATACGCAGCAGGCGATCTGAATGTCATGTCTGTCTGACAGGACACGCGTGTCGGGCTAGACACAGGCGTGGGCCTGGCCTGACACGCATGTCCTGTGAGCGGTGCACCGCAGCACTATATGACAAGCCAACATTGCATCAAATACACCACTTTCAGTCATGTATCAGCAGAAATACGCTGTAACAAACGCCATTTAGTCAGTTATCACGGCGGTTATCACAGTTATCACAGTCAGTTATCACAGTTATCATAATATCAAATGACAAGCATCTATTTTAGCGGTTATATAAAACAAATAATGAATGTTTTTACATTCTTTCAATGGTACGAATATTTCATGAGATGAACTTTAGAATGTTCCATTCAACGAACCATTGAACTCATAAACATTCATTATTTGTTAATTATTTAGCAAGTTTTTTTATATGAAATTATGTCATGTATATTTGAGAATCCCACTCAAAGTAAATATACCTTCTGCTAGGGCTGGGCGATCAAACAGTCTCAAACTGGAATTGTTATCATATTTATGTCAGTTTCAGTGATAAACCTGCACAGCTTTCTTTCATAGCTCGCCAGTCAGTCTGCAGTTGTCTTCCTTATTTGAGTACACTCCCATTTCCCACTGCAAATATACCTCTACAAACGAGATGTTTACCGCCCTGCCAAAATAATTTGTGATTGTAGTCACAGCACTTATTTAATTATTTTAACAAGTTACAAGGCAGGCTAACTTGTACTGCTTTAAGGTAGGTAAATATTTTTGTATAGGTAAATGTTATTATTCTCTATTTTGTTAATTCTAAAGTTCAAATAAACCCTCTGGTTTCTTCTGGCGTAGGTCACTGTACTCTTCAAACTGGGAGTATTATCAATTTATACAACCCCTGGCAATAATTATGGAATCACTGGCCTCGGATGATGTTCATTCAGTTGTTTAATTTTGTAGAAAAAAGCAGATCATAGACATGATACAAAACTAAAGTCATTTCAAATGGCAACTCTCTGGCTTTAAGAAACACTATAAGAAAATCAGGAAAAATAATTGTGGCAGTCAGTAATGGTTACTTTTTTAGACCAAGCAGAAGGAAAAAATATGGAATCACTCAATTCAGAGGAATAAATTATGGAATCACCCTGTAAATTTTCATCCCCAAAACTAACACCTGCATCAAATCAGATCTGCTCATTAGTCTGCATCTAAAAAGGAGTGATCACACCTTGGAGAGCTGTTGCACCAAGTGGACTGACATGAATCATGGCTCCAACACGAGAGATGTCAATTGAAACAAAGGAGAGGATTATCAAACTCTTAAAAGAGGGTAAATCATCACGCAATGTTGCAAAAGATGTTGGTTGTTCACAGTCAGCTGTGTCTAAACTCTGGACCAAATACAAACAACATGGGAAGGTTGTTAAAGGCAAACATACTGGTAGACCAAGGAAGACATCAAAGCGTCAAGACAGAAAACTTAAAGCAATATGTAATATAAAATCAAATATCTGCTAAATCTGCAATAAGGATCAGATACGGATCAAACTTAGTCTGTTCATTAGTGCCAGTTTACACCTCACAGTCACAAATGAGAGTGATTGAGGAACTTTTTATTGAGATATAACGCAAAATATACACCAAATGGGCTTTTCAATATTAAATTCAAATATCCACAAAATCCACAATCCGATCAGATCTGGATCAAACTTTGTCAGGTGATAGTGAGTGCCAGTCTGCACCACACTTTCAATATGAGAGTGATTAGGGCATGTTTGACTAAAGTATAATATAAAATACACATAAAATGGGGGGTTTCAATGTTAAATTTAAAGCATCATAAAATCTGTAAGCCAGATCAGATCCGGATAAAACTGTAAGTCGACAAAAGATACCACCCTATATAACACAATCAAATATGAAAGAAATTTGATTTTTTTTTTTTGACAGTTACAAATTTTTGAAAAATTATTTATGTTAAAGGATAGGGATTTTTCCAATTTTCTAAGAATTTTCCTGATTTTGACCTATGACCTTGAAAACTGAATCAGTTCTTGCCTATCAAGATTTGAATCCTCTGTAAAACTTCATAATATATGAAAAATTGTGGGCTACATGCAAACAAACAGTGGTGAAAACATAACCTCTGCCCAACTTCACTGGCGGAGGGAAGAACTGAACAGAGGAGCTTGGCACCAGTGATCACTTGAGTTTTTCAATAACAGAAACAAAGAAAGAAGTAGGGTTATGAGATAGAAATGGCTAGAATCAAAACACCTATCACCATTAATCTGTAGTTTCAAATAAAATCAGATCTTATAGACTTTACATACTCAGTCCATTTGGTCCAGATCTGATAAAATTTGTCTTTTGCACTTCCAAGGACAGTGATAACTTTTCCATAGTGTAAATCTCATGTATAATATCTGTCCATTCCTCAATGGTTGGGGCTTCTGCTTTTAGCCATTTTCTTGTTATGGCTTTTTACTTGCAGCCATAAGTGTATTCAGTTTGTCCAGTTTTTCTCCCTAATTAATCCTAACAGCTCTTCATGCCTCCAGACGACACACACACACACATGTGTGTGTGTGTGTGTGTGTGTTAGAAGAATTAGCAGTGTCAGTTAGCTCCTTCAAATGGTCGTCCGCCAGCAAAACAAACTGCTATATTAAGATAAACACCGCCCCCGGTATTGTGAGCATACGCGGTGGTCAGGCGTGCAATAGCACATTTCACATAGCACCAAAATCGCACGCTAAAAAGGAACTATTGCACAGTCAGTGAAACATGATGACAAATGGTGTGAATTAGCCATGTCACATGACATACAAGCCACCAATCAAATGACAAGGATCCACTCAGCCGTTACATAAAATCTGCTATTTTACTTTCTTTGAATCCCCAAATCACTAGGGCATGCGTAATATTAATGTGGAGGAGAGACACATAAGTGTAATATGCAAGATCATTACGTTTTGACCTATTCGATAAGAGAACCGAATGCCCTCCGAGCCGACTCTGCCAGGAGTTGAATCCCAGGTTCTCAAATCAGAAATTCATCAAGTGTAAATCCCAAATATTTATACCCACTCATATGTTCCAGTGTTACATGCCAAAAGTTATTTTTTGTATGCTTCTTGGTATATCTTTTTTCCTGAAATGAATAATCTGTTTTACTTTGATTTATTGATAACCTCCATCTATGACACCAAGTCTTTATGAATTTAACACATCTATCTACACCATAAATGGCTTTTGCATGTGGCTCTATATGTGTGTTTGTGTCCAAAACAAAGGTGGCACTCTCGGCGTAGTGGCTTTTTGTGTGTGTAAGCTGCTGCCACCTCACTTGATGGGGAAAAACTTCAGGACACACCTCTGATCCATGAGACCAATTAACTGCGCAACAAGCTATATTATTCTAGATATTTGTCATAAAATGCTGACAAAGGAGCCATTCAGCAATGCTAATGTTAAGCATTGCTAGTAACACGTTAACCGTGATACTAGCAGCTTCTAAAAGATGACGCCATTTTCAAGACACTTGAAAGCTTAAGTTGATCATGAATCACTGCTTTAAGGCACTCGCCTTTAAACCTTTGTCTGGTCATCAGCCACACTTTGGAGGAAGTGAGAACTGCTAAATAAGCCTGAGCTCAAAAAAGCTGATGGTGTGGAGGAAATTACAAATGGAATGCAAAAGTCATCATCACCACTTTGAGATATACGATGTCTGTTAGAAAACTATCCGACCTTTTTTTTTTTTTTCAAAACTATGGATTTGAATCGTGCGCTTGCATCAGCCAAGCTTGAACCTTTGTGCGCATGCGTGAGTTTTTTCACGCCTGTCGGTTGCTTCATTTGCCTGTGGGCAGGCTTTGAGTGAGCACTGGTCCACCCCCCTTGTCGGATTTTCATTGTCAGGGAAATAGCTGAGCGATTGGAGCAGCACTGAATCAATTTTTTCCAGAAACTGTGAGACACAGCCAGGTGGAAACCATTCAGAAGATTCAGATGGCTTTCAGTGAAGATCTTATGAGCATTACAACTGGATTAAAGACGGCACACAGCAGCTGAGGGCGCACCGCGCTCCGAGCGGCCATCGACGGGCTGAAACGACCAGATCATTTCCAAAGTGAAGGCTGTGTTGATCCGGGACGTCGTCTGACTACCAGAGAAATTGCAGAAGAGGTGTACATCAGCACTTTTGCGGCACATTCCACTGTTACAGGAGATTTTGTAATGAAAGACGTGCGGAGGAATTCGCGAGTCGGGATGGAGCCGCAATGGCGCACAACAAAAAGCACGTCCGTGTTGGAAGTCTCACAGGACAAGATGTGACATTCCCAGCTGTTACACAATTTCTCGGATACTCACTCAACTGAAAAGCCACCGAAAGCCATCTGAATCTTCCGAATGGTTTCCAACACGGACGTGCTTTTTGTTGTGCACCATTGCAGCTCCGTCCCGACGCGCGAATTCCTCTGCACGTCTTTCATTACAAAATCTCCTGTAACAGTGGAATGTGCCGCAAAAGTGCTGATGTACACCTCTTCTGCAATTTCTCTGGTAGTCAGACGACGTCCCGGATCAACACAGTGTTCACTTTGGAAATGATCTGGTCGTTTCAGCCTGTCGATGGCCGCTTGGAGCGCGGCGCGCCCTCCGCCGCTGTGGGCTGTCTTTAATCTGGTTGTAATGCTCCTTAATCTGTGTGACGCCCAGAGTATCCTCACCGAAAGCCGTCTGAATCTTCCGAGTGGTTTCCACCTGGCTGTCTCTCACAGTTTCTGGAAAGATTTGATTCAGCGCTGCTCCAATCACTCAGCCATTTCCCTGACAATGAAAATCCGATGAGGGGGGTGGACCAGTGCTCACTCAAAGCCTGCCCACAGGTGAATGACGCAACCGACAGGAGTGAAAAAACTCACGCATGCGCACGAAGGTTCAAGCTTGGCTGATGCAAGCGCACGATTCAAATCCATATAGTTTTTAAAAAAAATAAAAAGGTTGGATAGTTTTCTAACAGACCTCGTATATGTACAGACAGAAAGGCACATCTTGAAATGGTCGTGACTTTGCATTTCATTTGGAATTTCCTCAGACCATCAGCTTTCTTGACCTTAGCCTTATTTAGCAGTTCTCGCTTCCTCCAAAATAACAATATGCTTAAGTCAGAAATACATGTGACGAATACCCGTCTTGGTTCATGTTTTCTCTCCAACTCAACTTCTCAATCACGTGCTTGTCTAAAAGAAAAAAAGAGGTAATCAAAAATAGATGGCATGTGATTTCCTGAATAGAAATCAGCAAATTTCATGCTTCCATTTTTGGAATACAAACTCTTTCCTACATTCAAGAATAGCATTACTTAAACAACTACCATTGGTATTTTCTGTAATTTCCTGTGTGCCTATTTAATAATTGCTTACTAAAGTTGCTGTAGATTATTGGTTTGTAAAAGAATCTTATTGAATGTCTTTTCCAAAATGTATTTTATGTGATTATAAATTTCAGTCAAAAATAAGTTGTGTTTGCTTAGATCTACCACTCTAAATCGGAAAAAGTTGGGGCGATATGGGAAAATGCAGACATACACAGGGGTGGTGGCCAAGTGGTTAGTGCTAGAGATGGGCGGATCGATCCTAATATCGATACCAACGCTGGTATTGATATTGAATGATCCTCATGTAAAAAGATCGATACTCAAGCTTTTTTCTCTCCCACACGCACTGACTGCTGCGCACGCAGATTCATCAAAGTCTACTCTCTGTAAGAACAGCGCTGCTCTGTGTCACAACACGGAGCAGCGCACCCTTGTATTGTGGTTTGTCAGCCCTCTACCTCAGGAGATTTTGCTTTAAGTTGTGTTGAGTGATATTTTTTAAACAAAAATGTTGATTGCGATAATAAAGTATTTTGTTGTCACGTACAATGATTGGCGAAATTCTATCCTAGGTCTTTTGGATCCTTTGGCTCTATGAAGCGTAAATATGAAAAAGTATCTGTATCGATATCTGCAATACTAGGCCTATATTTACTTGGTATCGGATCAATACCAAAATTCCCGGTATCACCCACCTCTAGTTAGTGCACTTGGCTTCAGTGGGGAAGCTTCCCAGTTCAAACCCTGCCCCTGCCTCATTTCTCCGTATAATGTGGAGTTGCATCAAGAAGGGCATCCAGCATAAAAGTTGTGCCAAATCAACATGCAGATCCACCTCAGATCTACTTTGGCGACCCTGAGTGCAAACAAGGGAACAGCTGAAGGGACTTACTATATATAATGTGGGTGTGATTTAGAAGTGGAGTTGGAGAGAAAACGTGAACCACCGTGGGTATTCATCAAATGTATTTATGAAGTATGATGTTGCTTTGGAGGAAGTGAGAACTGCTTTATCCTCCTGAGAACCAGAAAAATAAGTGTTGCAGTTTTTGCTTATGTATTTATTTATTTATTATATTAAATAGTTGTCTTGGATGAAAACAACATAAACTATCAGAATTTTTTTAAATGGAATGTCTTTTGCAGTGGACAACAGGATCTAGTGCTAACACAATAATTATTTTGAAATAAAGTTATGAAACTTCAGAGGGACAAGGGTGTGTGGGGTGGGGGGGGGGGTTGATTTCCACAGCAAGGGGCAAGAGTTACAAAGTGTTTAAATGCAAAAATGTGGTGATTTGAACACCCTGTTGTGTTGTGCAAGGTTTGGTGTTCTTAGGTACATGGGTTTCAATATGTGATTACTACTTGAAAATATTTGTGATGTTAGAAAAGAAGCCCACATTCTACCAAAGAAGCTAATTATACTCTGCAATTGGCACAGCATACAGTTGCAGTCGGATGTTTACATACACTCATTATGGGCATAAATATCATGGTAATTTTGGGCTTTTATTGATGTCTTTGAAGTGTTCTTTTGCTGGGGTGGAATGATTGGGTCCACAAGTATGAATTTATTTTGGCTCTTTTCTAATCCACACAGGGTCAAAATTATACATACATGCTCAAATATATACATACACCCCCACTAATATTTGGTTAACTGTCTCTTAGCAAGCTGCACCTCGACCAGACACTTTTGGTAGCCATCAACAAGCTTCTGGCATAATTCTGGGTGGATATTTAACCACTCTTCTAGTCAGAATTGAAGTTCATTTGAACTGGTTGGTTTTCTGGCACAGGCCGCGCATTTAAATGTAGTCCACAAATTTTCAAGAGGTAGGGTTGAGGTTGGGGATTTGGGGAAGGCCATTCCAGAAGCTTACTGTTACCCTGCTTTATTTAACCCAAAACCAGTTTTGATGTGTGTTTGTGATCATTGTCCTATTGGAACACTCAACTGTGGCTAAGTTTCAACCATCTAGCTGTTGATTTGTGCACTTTGTGCAATGCAGTGTTACCCCTGGCAGTAAAACAACTCCAGAGCACTATGCTACTACCACCATGCTTGACAGGTGGTACAGTGTTCTTAGGTTTCAAAGCCTCACCATTACTTCTCTAAATATACCTGTTGTCATTTTGGCCAAATATCTCATTCTTTGTCTCATCTGACCATAAAACTTGTCTCCAGAAGGCATTTAGCTTGTCCATGTGGACAGCTGCAAATTTCAGTCTAGCTTGAGGGTATGGATTTTGGTGCAGGTGCTTCTTGTTTGGGACCCTCTCAGTCCATGGCGATGTAAAACTTGCTTCACTGTGGACAGTGATGCAGCTGTTCCAGCAATTTCCAGCTCATGGCAGGCCTGAGCCTTGGTGGTTCCTGGGTTATTCATGAACATCCTATCTAACTTCCTCTCGTATGAGGGTGACAGTTTGGTCTTCTTCCAGACCTCGGCAGAGTGGTGAGACAACTGGCACAAATCTACAGTTCTCCTTCTTAGATCTTCAAATAGTTCCTTGAACTTTCCCATTGTTCTGGGTATTGATCACTCCATTGATTTCTGTCAAACACATCCTTTTTATGCTGGCAAAGAGTGAATGTATGTATATTTTTGAGCCTGTATGTATAATCTTGACCCCGTGTAAATTAGAGAAGATTCAAAAAAAAAAAAAAAAAAAAAAAGAAAGAAAGAAAGAAAAATCTGACTTGTGTGCCCAATTTTTGTTTTATAAAGTCATTAATGATGTATAATGTACAATTATCCCAATCTGGCAAAAGAACATCATTAAAAGCTTAAAATTACCATGACATTCAAGCCCATGATGAGTGCATGAAAATTCAGTAAGGTATATCTTATATATTATATTCCAGTTCTAAGGTGGAACTATGCTAGTATACTGAGGTATATCTAAAAAGGAAGAGTAAAATAGAAGAGTAGAAAAGAGTAGAATAGAGCCAGTTAGGTGCCTGGTCTTGAGAACTAGGGATACTTCGGACCACAACTCTACACAGGATTCATCGCTGAGTGAATGGGTCTACAACATTTTCTGTCGGTAATTGTGTTAAGACTATAACACATTCAGCTTTAAATTTGTAAAAATCTGACAGAAGCAGGTGAGAACCAGTGAACTTCCAATTTGTGCCATGTTGGTATCTTTTACACTGCAATAAGACCGTAACATAAAACAGCAACAGACATATGCTGAATGCATGGTGATAAATGCTGACATCTAGTGGTGAGCTTGTGGCACTAAAAGCAGGGTCCTGGGAGCCACTGTTGTAAACAACCACAAAACATATTGAAATGCTTTGAAAAACATGCATTTTCATATACATTATTTCTTTCATAAACAGAATAATTGTATGTGAATAAGGGCATGTGAAACCGCAGTGCAAATTATCCATCCACAAACATAAATTGTAAAGTTGCATCTTTTTCACAAGTGCAAGCAAGAATATTTTAGGTAATTGTAAACTTAATTACAAAATTGAAATTCAAATATTTTTATTTTTTCTTAAAAGTATTAAGAATGAAAATTGATTAAAATGAAATTTTAAGCAATGATGCAGCAGCCAATAAAAGATTGTAGGCTAATTGGCATCCTTTGCAGAGAAACAAGCAACAGTCTTGTAATTTTGACACTTATTGACGTTTGTTAATAGCCGCCACATCAAAGCACACGTTTTTATTATTGGTGGTTCAGGTAGGTGCCGGTGAATAAACCGAGCGCACCCAGCCTGAGAGAAGCGGGCGGGGTTTAGGAGTCGGCGGGACGCGCGGTACAATAGAGCCGTTGTGCGGCTCTGCAGCTCACCCTGCTGCCCAAATCCCTGGATACAAAAAGAAAAATACATTTAATCCACATTTGGAACCACGGCGCCTGGCTTCAAATGCTTATCAGGAAAATTAGTTTTGGACGATATCTAGCTCAAGTAAAAGCGCCGACGCAGCGAAGACTGAAGGTAAGACGAGAGAAATGTGAACAATAATGCTAGTGTGTGTGGCAGGATTTACCTCGATGGTGGATCCAGGCCACGGGGCCTGCTGCCTTCCCTGCCCCACCGGACTCTTTCACCTAACACAGCGTTAGTTTATTGTTTTGGGTGTGTTATTATATCCTCCACGGAATTATAAGACCGAATAAGATGGTAAAATACTCGGCTAGGTGGCGTCTTTTGTGTGTTGGCGGTGCTGATTTGCCGTCAGGCTGCGCTGCGGCCAGCTAAAGGCCCGGAGAGGACGTGTGTTTGGCGCCAAGCCTCCAGCACAGGGTACTCATTGTGACACCGGGTTCTAAAGGCTCAGCGCCCTGCTCAGCAACGTTAGCACGCTCTCCTTCCTCCGTTTGCTGAGGACATGTGGAAGGAAACGCAAACAAGCCTGGTGGGGACTTTTTTTTCTTGCCAGGCCATATGAAAAAAGGGCAATTTAAATCTTCAGATCAGATTAAGTCGTACTTCAGCAGGGCCCTCGGAGTGCATGCCTCTGCCAAGGCACAGCAGCGAGTCAGGATGAAGAGCCAGAGGGTATACAGTGGTCCCCCTCATTAGTGACCCCTCTCATGAGAGGCCAACCCTCATATATGGCCACATTTCTGTTGCAACAACTGTCTTTCTATTGATGTCACTTCTCAAGAGAGTCTGCTCAAACATGATCAGCAGCTCACTCAAAAGGATGAAAATCCCCTCAACAGTGGCCATTCCGTGTAAATTTCCAACCACGTTTTCCCACAGAAGTCGCATTAAAACTCCTGCAAATGTGAGCCTGTGAGATTACTCGAGTAAACAAAACAACAACAACAAAAAAAAATGGGTCATGTTAGCAAAACATCCGCATCTGGGAAAAGAAAAGCTGAAAGTCATGTTTGAAAGAGAGAGAAGAAGGTTCCCAAAAGTTAGCTGCAGATCAACAACATTCCTACAAATGCTGAAGATGCACTACAGGAAGAAACTCCTGCGTCATGTCCTGATGGTAATGCATGACATTTCCAAGGCATCATATGTTGCTAGGCAAGTTAAAGGACATGTCGCGTGTGTTTTAACATCCCAGTTAGCAACAACATCAAGGTACTAATGATTGAAAATCTCTCTGCGCATAACGATCTCAACGCTTTAAACAAAACGTGCCTGGAGCCACAGCTGAAGCAGTATGTGTCTGCATCTCTGAGTTCCAGGACTTGGTGCTGGGATGGAGCTCATAGTGCCTGATTCCTGGAGAAACTGCAAAGAGAAGCTGTGGAGATCTATGTGCACATCGGTGGGTCCACCTGCTCCGGTTCCTCATACAGAACAAAAGAGGGATCATCTCCTCATCATCAGAATCCACACTGTCTGTCGACACGCTGCGCGCTCCGTCTTGCTCCAATTAAAAAAAAAAAAAAAAAACTGGTGCACTGTGGTCACTGCTCAGTGCAAAAGGGATGAAAGGGGAACAAAACAAAACCGAAGCTGTTACAGGACTCGGGTGCTACAGACCTCTGTCCCATAGCTGAGTCCTGGAACACAGAGATGCAGATACACACTGTTCCAGCAGTGGCTCCAGGTGCTTTTTTTTAAGCATCGATATCAATGTTAGCTTCGGTTTTGTTTTGTTCCTCTTTCATCCCTTTTGCACTCTTGATTTGCAGGCTGTTCGGTGATGAAGCTCGTTCGCTCACCTTTTCTCAACGATTTGTAGCTTTTTTTTCTTTCTTTTTTTTTACTTTTTCCCTTCGTTCAGGAATCGTCGTATGCTGTGTGACCAGGCCTTAACATAATAATGAGAAATATGTTAGCAATTTATATATTTATTGAATCACCACCACCAACTCTACCCCTGACAAATTATTTCAACAGACCAGAAGTTCCTTGATTTATGTCCAAATGTTATGAAATGAATATCACTGGAAAGAGAACATCCTCAGCTTTAAAATGACACAGCGATTGGTCTTCTCCAAGAAATTACATCTGACGTTCATAAAAATTAACCAGAGCATTACAAGTCCACCCTTCTTGATACACCAGTATATGAAATGTGACCAAATACATAAGCATTTGCTGTTTCGCAGTTGTAATCTTGTGCTCCATGACTTATGCGAGAGGTTGGTGTCAGTGGCGTTCCGGTTTAGGGCCCAATGTAAACACACCTCGTGAAGTATGGACAGCATCAGGGCTCAGCAGAAGTTCATCACAGGTGCTACACCTTTTCTAGATAACGCTCTCAATTTGGGAGAATGTGTCATCATCATAATCACTCGTGAACTCGCTGAATCATTACCATCCACATCCTCGCTAGCCATTGTTT
Organism: Thalassophryne amazonica; assembly: GCF_902500255.1. NCBI lineage: Eukaryota > Metazoa > Chordata > Actinopteri > Batrachoidiformes > Batrachoididae > Thalassophryne > Thalassophryne amazonica. The sequence goes on along the minus strand of NC_047112.1, from coordinate 99,517,675 downwards.
TTTATGGTTTTGAAACGCTGGAACTCTGCTGTCGCCACAGTGCATCTTTGGAAGTGCAGGGTGTCGCCAGGGGGATTATGGGAAATGTTAAATCAGTGAATACCAAACGGCAAATGTCAACTCTCCCCACTCGAGTGCATGCAGAGTAGGGCTGCCTCGAGTAGTCATGACTACGTGAAACCGTCAACAACTAATTTAGTAGTCGATGATTCATTTGCTTTGAACCTTGAACCAATGAAGCAGTTCTTCAATCCGCTGCTTCGTTGGATCTTTGCTTTGCGTCTCTTCAGAAGCGGCAACTCCGCTTCTTATCCCCTCTCAAAGCCATTAAAATGTGTCAATTGTGAGTCACTTTTGTGCGGATTAAAGTGACTAACTGGGACTCCTGTCTTGTTTTGAAAGAACCAAAAGTCGTCCTCATTGCGCTGTTCCAAACGCGGCCCCGCCGAGTCACGTTAGAAAAATAGAGTCCGCTCGGAATTAATAACTTCAAAGCGAATCGCTGTTTAAATCAAATGACACCTCTTTCCAAATGTTGTAATACAAACAATAAACTGCAATTGATCAATTTTTTTTTTTTTTTTTTTCTCCAAAAATGAGACGTCCTGGTTGACGTGCAGCAGCCCTAGACTGTATGGTTCTATGTCCAAAGATCAAGGATCCACCATGTCGAATTTATTTATGTCCGGAGATCAAGGATCCAGTGACGAGTTTCATATTTATTTACTTTAAGACTCCATAAAATGTTGTTGATGTAGAAAACCTATAAAGCCTACTTGTAGCACAAGTAGGCTAGGAGGTATCGATAAGGGAATTGATAAGTCGTCGGATTGATAAGCGGAATCGATAATAGTATCAATAAAATGCGATAAGCTGCAATTTACGTATGATTCAACTAGTCGACTAATCGCAGAAATAATTGACTGTTAAAATAGTCATTTGTGCCAGCTGTAATGCAGAGCTTTTTATTTCTTCATTCTGCTGCAAGCAGGGGCTTTTAATTTTTACACGACAGAGATGTGGTAACAATAACTAAACTGACTAAACTAATTGAACAAAAACACAATAAACCATTAACACTAACAATACTGTTAGACTTGCATGAACCACAATACCAACATTTTAAACCTCAAACTCCCATGGTGCATTGCAGCACAATGTCCATTGTTCACTGGTTAGCTAAAATGGCTAATTTCTCCAAAAACATTAGTCTTATCAACTTTCCATTTTCACAGCATTGATCTGTGACCCAAAATACATAAGCATTCCAAACACCAAATGTCAGCTGTCCCCAGTTGCGTGCACAGTTTTTTTTTTTTTTTTTTTTTTTTTTTTTTTTTTTTTCTGCATTCTGCTGGAAGCAGGTGCTTTTAATTGTTACACAACCACAAAAGAGACCTCAGGCAGAAGACATAAAAAAGCAATACTGTTTTCAGTTATGGCAATGACAACATGACTTTAAACTGACTAAACCAATTGACTACTACTACTGCAACTACAAAACAATAAATCAATAACCCTAACAACACTGATAACTTACATGAACCCCAATAACATTTAAATTCCCAAATCCACAAACTCTCATGGTGCATTGCAGCACATTGTCCATTGTTTACTGGTTAGCTTCAATTGCTAATTTCTTAATATTTGTCCTATCAACTTTCTGTTTTAGCAGAGTGTATCCTTGACCCAAAATACATAAGCATACCAAATGGCAAATGTCATCTCTCCCCAGTTTTTGTGTGATCAAAGCCATACACACACAGAGGCCACTTGGCTATTATAATATAGATTATTATAATGGTTTAACACCTAGAGCAAGTACTGCCTTCTGTAGCCTTTTAGAGTCACTTACTTTTCTTTTACCCCAATCCGTGGCAATATTTTCTATTTTTCATTTTCTGGAGTGGTCCGGGTCCGATTTTGTATATTTATTGCATATTACAACAAAAATATGGGGCTGATAAATCATACACTTGACCTATCAATTTTACTGCCCTGGAAACTGTGGCAATAAAATCAGGGTGATACAAAAAAAAAGACATTGAAAATACCAGGCTTTGTATGGCCCCCATTTCTCAGTCCCACCAATGACACGCCCCCATTTTGTGTTACCCTGTGCAGGGTCCTGATACAGGATCCAGATCATTTCATTCAACCAAGATGTCTGATCAAGGTGAGAGAGTTGTAGCGTCCCTAGCAGGGAGAAGTCTACAACTTGAGTGTCATACTGAAGTTGTGAGATATCAAGAAGTTAGTGAAGAGGACACTCATGACTTTTATAGAGAGACATAAGAACATTCCATAATTTACATATCTACATGATTTACCTGTTATTCGTTCTACATTAACTCTTTAACTATTTTGGTGATTTTATAGATCAAACCTGCTGTGTTATGCTATTTATTATGAACACAAGTGTTGAATGAATGCTGTTGCTGTCGTGAGTAAATGAGTTATTAAATCAATCAATCAATCAATTTTTTTATATAGCGCCAAATCACAACAAACAGTTGCCCCAAGGTGCTTTATATTGTAAGGCAAGGCCATACAATAATTATGTAAAACCCCAACGGTCAAAACGACCCCCTGTGAGCAAGCACTTGGCTACAGTGGGAAGGAAAAACTCCCTTTTAACAGGAAGAAACCTCCAGCAGAACCAGGCTCAGGGAGGGGCAGTCTTCTTGGAGTTGATGATAATTATATGGTTCTTGTTCTTTATTTTTGTTGTAACATGTGAGAAAAATCTTACATGTCTATGTATCATGCGCCGATGTATCTGTATCTTTCCAAGTCCACAGGACGAGGGCTGATGCGTGATACATAAACAAACATGTGATAAGGTATGCGTATTTGCTGGAACAATGCAGAGATTAAACTTCTCCATTGCTACAATGGAATTCTGTCAGTTGGCCTGCCAAAAGACAGTACTGATGCAAAATCAAGGCTAGTTGCAAGACATAAAATTTACGCTGTCTCTGGGATACGTGTGCACCGTGTCCAAATATCAGTTTTTAGAATGTCTGTTTTGTTTTTCTCCTGGCAGCGAGTTTCATTTCAATTTTGTTAAACTAAAGTTACACATTCTGTATTTTAAAATCATTAAGCTATTGCAGTGATGACTGCTCTAAGTAGAACCAATACAGATGGACTTGATATGCCATTCATTCTGTGTCCCAAGGACACAATTTAGTTTTGTATTTGTGTGTTTTTTTGTATTGAGGGACAGCATTCAATCAAACCAGATGAGAAATGGGAAATGAATAGTAATTAATTTGAGTGGAGATTTTAAATAGGGTAAAGCAAAGTGTGTACAGCCACCCCCAGTATGCCCAGTGTCTTCCTCTGCCATATCCAAAGGCTCCCCCCCATGCCCTCTAGGAATCAAGTGGCAGATTGGTAATTCTGTGGGTGGCAGCAGGTTGATGCACACAGAAGGAATTGTACGAGGTCTATTAGATAAGAAACTGACACATATTTTTTTTTAACTATATGGATTTGAATGACGTGCGATTACACCAATCATGCTTGAACCCTCGTGCGCATGCGTGAGTTTTTTCACACGTGTCGGCGACGTCATTTCCCTGTGGGCAGGCCTTGAGTGAGATGTGGTCCCGCCGTCTCAGCTGAATTCCTTTGTTTCACACGCTGCTCGAGACGGCGCGCGTTGCTTTATCAAAATTTTTTCCTAGTGGACACTATTCGAGAAATTAAGCTGGTTTTCGGTGAAAAGTTTAACGGCTGATGAGAGATTATGGGGTGTTTCTGTCGGTGTAAGGACTTCCCACGGAGCGGGACGTTGTGCAGCGCCTCCAGGCGCCGTCGTCGGCCTGTTTCCACCTGAAAACATCCTAATTTAAGGCTTAATTCACCCAGGATGTCGTGAGAGAACAGAGAAGATTCAGAAGAGGCCGGCATGAGGACTTTATGCGGACATTCCACTGTTTAAGGACATTTTTTAATGAAAGACGTGAGCGCAAATTCGCTAAGTCGTTTCCGTGACGACTCGGCGAATCTATGTGCGCCGCGACAGGAAAACCATTTGTATAATTCAGGCAGCGTTTGATGGCTTTCAACAAGTGAGTAACTGAGAAATTGTTTAACAGCTTGGGCATGTTCCAACTTGCCCGTTAAGGTTTCCAACGGAGGTGTTTTTCCTGTCGCGACCCCCCGCGGTCGGGTCCGGCCCGACATGTGACTCTGCCCGCACGTTCTTTCATTACAAAATGTCCATTAACAATGGAATGTCCGAATAAACTCCTCATGCCGACTTCTTCTGAAAGTTCTCTGACGACTTCCTGGGTCAACAGAGCCTGAAATGTGGAAGTTTTCAACTTGAAACGGCAAGACGCTGCCGCCTCGAAGCGCAGATCGCCGTCAGGCGCCGTGGGCCATCCTTACAGCGACACTACCAGACCAAAATCTCTCATCAGCCATTAAAATTTTTACTGAAAACCAGCTGAATTTATCGAATGGTGTCCACTCAGTTGTGCCTTACAGTTTTGAAAAAAATTTCATCAAACAAAGCAGCAGTCTCTGAGCCATTCCTAAACAATGAAAAAATCGACGAGAGGGTGGGCCACTCCTCACTCAAAGACTGCCCACAGGCGAATGACGTAACCGACAGGTGTGAAAAAACTCTCGCATGCCCACGAGGGTTCAAGCATGTCTGATGTAATCACACGTGATTCAAATCCATATGGTTTTTGAAAAAAATAATAAGGTCGGATACTTTTCTAATAGATCTCGTATATGGTCTGGACCACCCGCAGAACTGGATTTAGATTAAATTGTAGCAAAGATACTGTACTCTTGCTCAAGGTCAGATGGACACACACATACGGGTGTAACTCTGATTTGATTTCTTGAACCTGAATGTGTGTTTGACAGGCCTGTTTTTCCTTTTGCAGGTGTGAATCAGTGTTTTGTTTTTTAGCCGAGGAATCCACTAGCATGCGAGCCCATTTGAAATTTATGGTCAGTAACGGTGGAGACTGTTTTATTTTGCTGCTGTATATTACCAGACGTTTGACTTTTTGCACAGTCAAATGTTATAATTTGTTTTAAAGTGTGTCTGGTTTCCTGCAGGATGTAACAGGATGAAACGTCTGAAATCCTCAAGTAGCAGCGACAGTTCCGACAATGAGAGTGAGTCATCGAGTTAATAGATTCCATTCAGCTAAATTCAGATGTCATTGATTCTCTGTAATTCACATGAACTCTTTGCATTTAGGTCCCTCAACCTCCTTTTGCTCCTCCAACAAACATGGCAGTAAACCTGGGACCCCTGCCTCGAACCCAAAGAAACCAGCTGAAGTGAGTGCGGTGCTTCCAGAAGGTTGCTGTGTTTAGAGTTCTAAAATGAACAGTTGTGATGGTTTCATCCACAGGTGTTCAGAAAAGACCTGATCAGTGCCATGAAATTGCCTGACTCCCACCATGTCTGCCCTGAGGACTACTACCTATTGGCAGACACCTGGAAGCAGGAGTGGGAGAAGGGTGTCCAGGTTCCCGCAAGTCCAGACACAATTCCAGAGCCATCAGTCAGGTATGGCTGCCTGCTGAAAGCGACTCTAAATGTGCTACTGAACCCTAACTATATTGACCAAATTAGTCCACAGCACTTACATTGGTTTTATGTACTGTAGTAAAGCCTTGCAGGGCTCGACATAGCCATTGCCCACTGGTCCGGCGCCAGCTCGGGCCACTACAAAAATACACAAAATTCTGTTTATTTTTCCATATTTTGCGGCGGCATAGTCGAATTTCTTCACACCTCGGTGTCATCAAACTTCGCAGAGTCCACCATGTTTGTTTTGGTCTTGCACCACGCTTCGGGTTGGGTATCGTTAAGAAATGATTCGATCATTTTGCTTAATGATTCCCTTATTGGTCCTTCAGAGCGGCCGTTGTTTTTGAGGGTGTTTGTCAGGAAAATGATCATTCCTCTATGTTGATTGCAGACCCTGCAGCGGGACTGTAATCAACAGCTTCTGCAGAGTGACGGAACTTTGAAGCGTGAACCAATGAAGCAATGCTTCGATCCGCTGGCTCATTGGAGTTTAATCTTAATTTTTCCCCCTAAAACCCTAAAGATCATATGCCTGAGTAATATATACCCTTTTATGTTAAACCAACCTGTTATGGTCTTCTGAAACAGTTGGAACTGAAACCGTTTTATAATTTAAAAACGGGACCGATGCTAGCCTGTTAGCATGTCTCTGGCATTTTCAATGTTAAAGTTAGCATTAGCTGTTCGCGTTTCGGCACGTTTGTGTACATTTTGTTTTCTTTATAATTAATGGCTCGTTTGTTGTCGTAAGAGTCAAATGTATTAAAAATTGTAATTTTTTTATTTATTTGTATTTATATATTAATAATAGCAACAACAACAGCAATAATAGTAATAATAACTCTTCAGAAGCGGCAAGTCCGCTTCTTAACTCCTCTCAAAGCCATTAAAATGTCATTCGTGACTGTGGGTCACTTTCTTGAAGATTAAAGTCACTAAGTGGGATCTTGTCTTGTTGCAGTCAAGAAACGAGAATCGTCCTCTGTTCCATTGGCTGCGTGGCTCTCTGCCGAGACGGAGTCCGGTCGGAATTAATAACTTCAAAATGAATTGCTGCTTTAAATAAAATGACACCTCTTTCCAAAAGCTGTAATACAGACAAACTACAGTAGACTAAAATGATTTTTTCCTCCCAAAATGAGACGTCCTGCATTCTTCGTGAATTACATCTTGACGTGAAGCACAGCCAGCTGCAAGAGCTCAGCTCAGATGTATGGAAAGACATTCATGGCAATAATGTCTGAGAGGAAATGCTTTTGATAATAACTACAGACTTTGTTTATTTCTATTTATGTTCAGAGATCAAGGAGCCACCATGTAGAGTTTATTAAGGTCCAGAGTTTAAGGATCCAGTGAGCAATTTCATATTTATTTACTTTAAGACTCAATAAAATGTTGTTGACATAGAAAACTTTAGTACGCAGAAAATTCACAAGTGGTATCGATAAGGGAATAGATATGGAATCGGATCGATAAGCGGAATTGATAATGATATTGATAAAATCTTATCTATACCCATCCCTAACCATGGTCCATGCTCCCACAGAATCTCGCGCATATTGAAATGCATGTTGTCAATGCGTGGAGCGTGCATTCGCCCGTTTCTATCACCGATCTTCGACAATGTTCGATAGAATCTTTAAATGCATGGGAAGCTGCAGGAAACGAAAATGAACAAGACGCAAATCTAACAGAACGCTTTGAAATTGGAATTGAAATATGTTTAAACTACAACAACCAGGAAAGAGTTTTGCTAAAGGAATTGGCCAGAAGAGGAAGCTTAGTGATGATGAGTTAAGGGAGAGAGACAAGCTATATGAAAGAAACGAGAGGAAGAGAGGTTTTGTCCCGACCTGGCCACGGAAATGGCCGTGCCCAGGTCATGACCAAGAGAAGAATGAGGTTTTCTGCCGAATCTGCAGGGCCTATCTGTCATATGCTTGGTCCTGGTAGATCCTGGCTGTTTTGAAGCTAGTTCAAAAATCTAACCAGCTTGCCTTTGTGGAAACCCCACGGTGACAACTTTAGCAAAGGAGCCAAGCATAATTTCAATTTTTAGATCTATAACACCAAGGCATACTTTTTAGTTTTGATATGGACCTACATCTGTATTTTACATTTGACTGTGAGTTAGCCAACTCTGAGGGTTGCTTAAAATGCCCTCTACATTTTTATGGGAGTCACTTTGTTTTTACACTTGAGAATGCCCTCTGATAAATTTTTATATATATATATATATATATATATATATATATATATATATATATATATATATATATATATATATATATATTTTTTTTTTTACTTCATGGTCCATAGACTATTTTATGTTTTGTTTTGTTTTTTCTCTGGATTGGTTTATATTATATAGGCAGTTTTATTTGCAGGATTTCAGGAATATGGAATATCATGAACTCTCGCGTGCAAAACCATGGGTCAGTGCTCCTACACTGTGGGTCACTAACTTCTAAATTCTACGGGCTCTGTGGGCCAGTGGGGCAAATTGGTTTATGTCAAGCCTTGCCTCGGTACACAGTGCAAGATGTTTTGCAGTATAGCTCTCATCTTTTGATATCTCTGCTTAGAATTATTGCAGAGAAGCCCAAGGAGGTACTTTACACCCATCAGAAGAAGTACATCCAGTACTCGACTGAGCCAGGTGATATCAACATCAGAGAGCTGGCAGAGGCCATGTGTCGCTATGACCTGGACGACATGGACCTTTACTGGCTACAAGCTCTCAACAGAGAACTCGGGAAGATGGGTAAGGGGCATTACCTCAAAACATAACACTACTGTGCTGTTTGACAGATTCTTATTCTCCCCCCTTCGATCTGTTTTGTAGGGGAGGAGCCACTAGGTGAGCTGACAATGGAACGTGCTATGGAGGCTCTGGAGAGGCAGTGCCATGAAAACATGAACCATGCCATTGAGACTGTGGAAGGTCTGGGTATTGAATATGACGAGGATGTCATATGTGATGTGTGCCGCTCCCCTGACAGTGAAGAAGGGAATGATATGGTGTTCTGTGACAAGTGCAACATTTGTGTGCATCAGGTAGGCATCGCACACCTCGATTACACAGGCCCCATTTCGGCTTCTCATAGTTAGTCTGTTAATCAGTTATACGACCTGATTGAACATGTAGATAAATGTTCAGTATTATGAGATCTGGACAGGTGTGCATGTATACAAGTATTAAACGTGACAGTTTTTCCTCAGTAAATATGTTTGTAAAGGTGCTATTGACATGGGATTTTCACTAGGTGTCTGACAACCCAAATAATCCACATGTACAAAGGAATCAAAACAAATAAGTACAGAAATTAACGTGTGCCAAAAAATGGAATGACACGGGGGGGGGGGGGGGGAAGTATTTAGCATGCTTACTGAAATGTGTTTAATTCTTTGTACGAAAGCCTTTGTTGGTAATGGCAGCTTCAGTACGCCTCCTGTATGGAGAAACTAGCTGCGTGCATTGCTCAGATGTGATTTTGGTCAATTCTTCCATACAGTCTTCAAATCGTGAAGGTTCTGTGGACCTCTTCTATGAACGCTGATCTTCAGGTCTTTCCGTAGAATTTCTTTTGTAATACTTTTTCTTCGTTTTCAGGCTACAAAAGAAAAAAAAAAAAAGTCACAAAACTAGACAGGGTCTTCTTATCATTATTCTGCATTTGCTTTTAAATATAATAGTATTCAGGGATGAAAAATCTCCCCTTTTGGCAGATTTCCACTTTTTGCCAGTTGCCTTGGTCATTTTTGAGATCAGTGATCAGTAGCGTTCATTACTGAATTCAGTGTTTTTACACCAGGCACCTTGGGCAGCTATTTCTATGAGGGGTCCTCAGGGTTTTTGAGCTGTGATTACGCTCATAATTCTCTTTTTTTTTTCCCCATGCTAAACCTTAATGTGCAAATGTCTGAGTAATACTTACCTTTTTATGTTAAACTCACCTGTCAATGGTCTTCTGAAACAGTTCATAGATGTATTTTATAACTTAAAAATGGGAGCGATGCTAACATGCTTAGCATGTCTGTGGCATTTCCAATGTTAAAGTTAGCATTAGAGTCAAATGCATTACAAATTGTGATATTCATTTATTTCTATTTATGCATTGTAATCATAACAATAAAAACAGACAATATAAAGTTCATTCAAAAAGGGAGTGGGAAGAAGTCTAATCTTAATGAATAATATAAATTTATTGAATCATAGGGATGTGAATCTTACAACTTACAATTCAATTCGATTCCGATTTTTGGGGTGACGATTCGATTCAGAATTGATTTTCGATTCAGAGAGCTCTGAGAAATAGTTATATTACTTAAAAAATGTTTATGTTTAAGAAAATGCAGCTTTACAAGGTTAATCAAGTGATTCTAAAGATGTGAATTTACTTATCTGCTTTGCTCGTTCAGAGTTGGCTGGCAGTTTAGCGAATTGATGGAGTGTGCGCTGGTCAGTAGTCAGCAGATACCGCTGCTCTGCTTCTTTTACCGCCGGGTGATGGCATAGCATGTGGGCTTGCGGATTCGAAGTGTTTTCGAAGTACTTGACTTTCATTTTGCACACTGCATAAGTCATGTCAAGCTCCTTCTTATGCAGGAAATAATAAAATCCAGAATGTGCCCAAATGTTTGCCTTAACTTGGATGTGTGTTTTATATACTAATTGTGCAGTTAGTATTGCCACGGTTTTAATTATGATTTTAACTTTTGATGTGTGCTTTTATGTACCATTTGTACAAACTTTTTATCACACAATAAATATTATGAATACCACCCCTTCCGTGCTTCCTTAAAAGTACTACTGTTAACAGTAATAATAGCAGCAACAGCAATAATAATAATCATGCTACAGTACAATTTTAGAAAAAGACAAAGATAAATAACTGTTTCCTGTGAACACCAAGTGACTCATCCCTGTATCCTGTGGAAACACATTCTTTATCTTTTGTTTTACACTGCTGAATGTTTGGACACTGCTTTAATTCACAGTCTCACCCCACAAAATGAAATGCAGAATCTTTTCTTGTTTGCACAGATTTTATTAATTTTAAAGTTTTTTCCCTCTTAATTGATATCTCTCCTTTCAATCCCTGAACAGTTTGTGCATGCTTTTTAGCAGTGGTGTCAAAAGTACACACATTTGTTACTTAAGTAGAAGTATAGATACTCCAGTTTAAAAACACTCTGGTAAAAGTTGAAGTATCAACTTGACTTACTCAAGTAAAAGTGAAAAAGTATGTGCTCCAAAACCTACTTAAAGTATAAAAGTATAAAGTAACCTTTAAAAAAAAAAAGGTATATGCCACTATATGAATTGAAAGCTTAATTTAAAAACTGATTCATTCTACATGTGACCCAAAACCCAAAATTACCCCCCAACACCACCTGCACGAAAATGTTTCAATTCTACAAGCTCTGAAATGCAATCTGGGACTATTCCAGACAATAAACTGCAGTGAGTGCAACATCCATTTAGTGAAGGGAAAAAAAAAAACAAAAAAACACAACTTTCCTTATTCAGATTCATTCCAGTAGTATTCTGCTCTTACTAGGATGTAGCAGTTTTCTAGTTTGGCAGATAGTTCTGGAGGAAATCACTGAAGAAATTAACACAATGAAAATATGGTTTGACCGAAACAAACTCATTAAATAAGACAGGGAGGAAGTGGAGGTGTAAGAGTCACTAGGTGTTCACAGGAAACACTTGTTTATTTATGTATGTATTTATTTACGTATGTTCATTGTTAGTTGCTTTTATATTTTCTGTTGTGTTTCTATTCAGGTTCTTTTTGCCTGTTTCTCTAGAATTGTATATAATAATCATTAGATTATTAATATATAAACAAAAATAAATGTAAGAAATATTACAATTTGAAAACAAATGTACTCGAACGTGATGACAGCTGCACCTGCTTAATGCTAAGTTTTAACATTGAAAATACCATAGACATGCTAACGCGTTAGCATCGCTCCCGTTTTTAAGTTATAAAATACATCCATCAACGGTTTCAGAAGACCATAACAGGTCAGTTTAACATAGAAAAGGTAAATAATACTCACAGAAGTATGCTCTTTAGGGTTTTAGCGGGGGAAAATTAAGCGAAAGAAAGAATAAACGAAGCAATGGTCGAAGCATTGCTTCAATCTGCGAACCACTGCTTCGATTGGTTCACGGTTCAAAGCAAAGCCGCGCTGCAGAAAAGTTGATTACAGGCGCACATGACGTGAAATATATATATAAACATTAAACTGAAGCCAAAAGTAACGAGGCTTTGTTTTAAAAATGTAAGGAATAGAAAGTACAGATACTTGTGTGAAAATGTAATGAGTAGAAGTCAGAAGTAGGCAGAAAAATAAGTAATGGAGTAAAGTATAGATACCTAAAAAGTGTACTTAAGTACAGTAACGAAGTATTTGTACTTCGTTACTTGACACCTCTGCTTTTTAGTAAAAGGGTATTTTTTGCTTTGTACAAGATCTGTGCTGTTTGGAATTTTATTATGTCTGTTAATTTGAATATTTTTGACTTTAAGAAGAGTGAGTATGGTCTTGATAGCCGACATTATGAATGACCCATATTACCCTTTTTTGAAGAATAGTTAGTGATTTATTTATTTTCTCACCAAAATGGGTGCCGCATTCACTGCATTTTTTTTTTGTCTGGAATAGCCCCAGATTGCATTTCAGAGCATCTAGAATTCAAAAATTCATAAATCTCTCCCCCCCAATAATTTCGTGTTTCATCTTTTTTTTTTTTTTTTTTTTCCACCACTTTCATCCCTGAGTATTGACACACACAAATCCATGGAAATTAACTATGTAATTACTATCCAGTGATAAAAGGTTTCTGGAAAGCCTGGTTATTACTTACATGGTGAATGTTTTCCGGGTTATTTTTGATAACATGTCAGAATCCATTCATGTTCCATGCCCAGTTGGTGGCGGTAATGCACCATGTTGGTTTGCAAGCTGCTAATAAACTCAAAAGAAGGGGGGTTATGTTTGTTTTGCCGACCGTGAGATTCAGGTGTTTATTAAATTGTATTTTTGGGGACTGCGTGGTGGTTCTCTGTTTACTTTGTTGTGGACATTAATAATTATGAGCTACGTATTTTTTCCACTAATCATACATTAATTGAAACTAACGGGTGAAGCTACCAACAGCTTCTAAAAGTGTTAACGCTGTTAGCATACATCTTGAAATCTGACAAGAGTTTCACTCAGTGTGTTTACTGCAACAGAGGTGTCTCATCCATGAGGATGTTTGCACTCTATGAGCACTGTGCTCTAGTTGGGAGTATTTTATGACAAACACCTGGAATAATTTGGCTTGTTTTGTGGTGAAACAGAAACTGAAGGATAAATGGTAAATGGACTGCATTTATATAGCACTTTTCCATCTGCATCAGGCGCTCAAAGCGCTTTACACATCAATACCTCACATTCACCCCAACGTCAGACTGCTGCCATGGAAGTTGCCAACTACACACTGGGAGCAACTAGGGGATTAAGGACCTTGCCCAAGGGCCCTTAGTGATTTCCCGGTCAAGCTGGGTTTTGAACCGAGGATCCTCTGGTTCAAGCCCAACGCTTAATCACTAGACCATCACCTCTCCCAATAACTGTTACGTGCCGGCACATGTCCACACAGCAGCCAATGACAGACGCCGTTACAGATTTTACTATGAATTCCGCACCATGCTGAAACTACAAAACAAATTGAAACGTTGTCATCAGAAAATGGGGCTGGGTCGAACAAAAGGACTAGAACAGCGACCTGACTTTTTTTAAAATCATCATCGTTTATACAGTAAAGCTAGCACTCCGGTAAGTCTTTAAGCTTATGTTTCAAAATCTGTCTGGGAAGAATTTACTTCAAATTGTCTCCATGCGAACTCTTGTCTGCTAAATCTGCATTTTATGGTTTTTCTGGAGACAGGCTTTCTGAAGATTTGGGGTGAAAAAAAAAATCAGAAACATAATGGCAGATTTAACAATTTTGAAAAGAGAGTTTGTGATGACTGCGTGAAGAACAAGTTTAGATGGCAGTGGTTAGAGGAAAAACACAAGAATGCCCCCCCATGTCAGGAAAACACACCAGGGAGGTGAGGAGATCTTTATTTTATTACCACTTGCATTATGCATAAGACAACAAATGTTGGAATTAATTTACTTTTTATCTAAATTATAATAGCCAAGTGGCCTGTGTGTGTGGCTTTGATCACGCAGAAACCAGGGAGAGTTGCCATTTGGTATGCTTATGTATTTTGGATCAAGGATGAATGTTGCGAAAATGGAAAGTTGATTGTACAAATATTTTTGGAGAAAGCAATTTTAGCGAACCATTAAACAATGGATGCTCTGCAATGCACCATGGGAGCTGAGGGTTTTGGGGTTTTAAATGTTGTGGTTCACTTTAGATTAACAGTGTTGTTAGTGTTATTGATTTGTGTTTTTGTAGCTGAATTGGTTTAGTCAGTTTAGTAAAGTTTATGTTGCCAGTACCATGAGTGAAAACTAGTGTGTTTGATGTCTTCCACTACAATCTTTTTCTGCCTGTCTGAAATTAAAGCACCTGCTTGTGGCAGAATGTGGGAAAGATGAAATACTGTGTGTGTGTCTGTGTAGCTTCAAGCACAGAGAGACTGTGGCGAGCTGATATTTGCCATTTGGTATGCTTATGTATTTTGGTTAAAGATGAACGCTGCCATTTTTATCTACATGGTCTTAGTAAGTCCCTTCGGTTGCTCCCTTGTTTGCACTCGGGGTCGAACACAGCCCCATACGACCATCCATGAAAATTCTACTTAAGCTCCCAATTTTCTATAGGAATACAAACTTTCCTACGGGCACTGCACTACTTAAAGGAAACACTCTTAATGCAAATGAAGGTCTCAGCCTCATTGTGTGTTGGTACATCTGCTTAGACAGTTGTCCACTCTCACCACAACTGATTCATTCTTTTTTTATTATTATTATTATTTATTTTTTTTGTTAAATTTTTTTTTTTTACAAGCATATGCATGCTTAAATCAACAACTTGGTAAAACCATTTAAATGTTTGAGCACTAAATAAACCTGCTGTGTCTGTTTTTAAAGTTGTTTCTGTAATGCTTAGTATATTTGTGGAGTGTGTTGAGATAAGAAGAGTTTGAAGCTGGTCTTGATTCACAGCTGAGGCAAACTGACATTTTAATGCTTCTTTCTGTTAAACTTTAGAGATGGCGGCTCTGAGAACATAACTTATAAAACAAAGCTGTGCTGACATCACAATGCTTCACTCCGTGTTCACCCTGTTTAGTAGGTGAAATGTTTCTATGCAAAGGAACAATAGTAACTGATTATGGCAACTTGTTTATGGTTCATGGAGTACTTTACACATTCAAATTTCCTGATGTGCTCTGGTAGCAGTACTGTGGATTAGATTGGCACGTCTTTTAAGTCGTGTTCAGTCACAGAATGTCTAGATGCTGCTAAGATGCTGCTTTTTACACAGGCTTGCTATGGAATTGTGAAAGTTCCTACTGGAAACTGGCTGTGTAGAACATGTGTCCTTGGCATTGACCCGCAGTGCCTCCTGTGTCCCAAAAAAGGCGGTGCCATGAAGGCAACACGTGCAGGCACCAAGTGGGCGCATGTAAGCTGTGCACTGTGGATACCAGAGGTACATAATTATAAACTTTCTTTTTTCCTTTTAAAAATCATACAGTTTTATAGTAATGGTGCTAGTACTCTAGTGTCATACTGTACTCTTGTATGGTGCTGTAGGTGAGCATTGCTTGTCCTGAGAGGATGGAACCCATTACCAAAGTGTCCCACATCCCACCAAGCCGATGGTCTCTCATTTGCAGTCTGTGTAAAGTAAAGACTGGTGCATGCATACAGGTGAGTTGCGCTTTTTTTTTTTTTTTTTTTAATCTCTGCACATTTATATCTATGAATAATTTGATTGGAACTCACTGAATGAGTACAATTTATTGCAACACATGAGTATGCTTGTTTGTGTATCTTTTGTGGTGGTTCTATGCTGAAACATTATTGAGGTAGTACTGTTTTTGGTGGAACAAGATGACTAGTGACTCCTGTTGAATTGGTACTGTTTTTAGTCTACAATATAAGTATTATATAATTATACTGTAGACTAAAGGTGCAGGCATTTCATGTTTTGATATTTGCATCCTCCCTGATTTGACCCAAAAAAACAATGGTCAAGGTCAGTGTCCTCTGAACTCAAGAGAGAGGGTTGTGAAATGAACTTTTATCCAAAATATCTCATCTCTGATGGTTTGGTGTTGTGTAATCGCCCAGCACAAGCCATGGTTGGAGTCTGTTTTCGTAGCTTCTGCATGGCAGCAGTGAGAGCTAATAGCTTATTTGGCCCCATGTTCCACGAGGTGCTAACACGCCTGTCACACCTTGACAATTTAGCCAGCGTATGCCAACATATGAAAGAGTCGAATATGCTGGTTTACATGGGTAGTTTTTGTAGGTTAACATCATGTTGAAGCATGCTGGCATGTGGTGTAGTACAGCGAGTTTGTCAAAACATTTTGGGTATGCACACTATTTTCTACGTATGCCAACATATGACTCATATGTACATCCCGCATACGTGGGCCGTAAGTTATGCGATTGCTGACACGTTACTTGTAAATTACTCAAGTCAAAATACGTTCATTAATGCTGTCCATTGATTGGCTCAGCAGCTGAAAGCTGCAGTCATACAAACAGTTCAGACTGTTATAAATATTCAAACCATTGTGAATAAATATAAACTCTTAATCTTACCTGTTACAGTGGCTTGCAAAAATATTCAGCCCCGTGGTATTTCACACATTTTAATTTATGACATTTCAAATGCAAAAAGTAAACCAGGCTTCTCAGTATAAAAATTTCTAAAATTATCTTCCTTAACCTCAAACTGAAACTAAATCTCTACAACCTGACATAAATTAATTAAAAATATAAAAGCCAAGATGTTGGGTTGCATAAGTAATGGGCCCCTTTGGTATAATACCTATAAATAATCAGTTTTATTGCCAGTTTTCTTCAGACAAGTCAGGGGATGGATACACGAACATTTCCAAGTCACTGAATATGTCTTGAACTTTATTTACATCAGTTATGAAGAAATACAAACAGTATGGTACTCTATGGTAAATCTGTGTGGAGTACACAGTTCTGAAAAACTGACTGTGCAAGAAGGAGAAGAGTGAGGAAAGACACCTAGACAACCCAGAAGAAGTTATAGGCTTCTGTGGCTGTGATTGGAGAAATTGTGCACAGTGCAAGTTTTGGATTTTTATCCCCAGTTATACAGCTTCATGTTGAAGTGGAGCAGAGGAGGATTTTCTTAAAAAGACCTGAAAGTTTACCTTCAATTTGCCAGAAGGTACATCTGAGATGCAAGCCTGGATTTAATGTTTTAGTGAAAGAAGACCCTCCTCTGTACCACTTCATCATGAAGCTGTATAACTGGAGATACAAAACACAGAATTTGCACTGTGCACAATTTCTTCAGCGACAGAAGCCTAAAACTTTTTCTGGGTTGTCTAGGTGTTTTGGCGGCTTTCCTCACTGTTCTCCTTACTGCACACTCAGTTTTTGAGAACTGTCTACTCCACACAGATTTACCAGAGTGCCATATTGTTTGTATTTCTTCATAACTGACGTAAATAAAGTTCAAGACATATTCAGTGACTTGGAAATGTTTATGTATCCATCTCCTGACTTGTCTGAAGAAAACTGACAAACTGATTATTTACAGGTATTATACCAAAGGGGCTGATTACTTATGCAACCCTTATAACAAGTTGTAGAGATTTACTTTCAGTTTGAGTCGAAGGAAGATAATTTTAGAAAGTTTTATATTGAGAAGCCTGGTTTACTTTTTGTATTTGAAATGCCATATACAAATTAAAATGTGTGAAATACCAAGGGGCGGAATACTTTTGCAAGCCACTGTACATCGTTTCAGTCGGATTCCATCACAGCCTGATGAAAACTCATCCACATAAAGCATCCTGATTTTGGAAAATGGCTTCTGAAAATACTTTAGTTCCTTGCGGTGGCTGAGGAAATGTAGCATTTTAAAAGAAGTCCCTTTGTTTTGTTTTTGTGTTTTTTTTGTTTTTTGTTTTTTTTTTTGCTCTGTGCGTTTCTCAGCCTGAACCAGAGAATGCTGACTCTTTGTACCACAACAAGACAATTAACTTATTTTAAAAGTTGAAAGAGTCACAGCACCTCATTCATTCACAGCAGTACTTACCACAGACAGCCGATTTTTCAGCATTCTGCACGTGATGAAAATAAATCCACCAAGACAAAAATAAAACAAGTTAAATTAAAAAATGTTAATTTCTCTGTTTGGCCTCTGTGTGGAGTAGAGAGGCTGCACAAAAGCATAAATGTGCTTGATAACATGCTTGTCATCATCTAAGTGCTCCACCAGTTTTGTTGATAGACCCAGTAAAACCTGAATAATGATTAATAATTTTTGCCGGGCTTTTTTCTGAATTATTATTATTAATTAATTAATGTGTGGAGTGCTGCTCTAAATGGGATGTTTTCTCTTCTCTCTGCTGGGAGCAATTACAATGTGAAACAAAACAATGACTTTCCCTTTGGTTGTGCCTTCCCCCACCAACTGTCTGGACTTTTCCACATGCAGTGTTAAATGATAAATGCAGTGTTCACAGATCCACATATTTGGATGTGAATGTGCACTGTCTTTGATGCCCGCATGAAAGTCTGTCTGCCTGTTTTGACACTTCAGGCTGGTGGGGGAAAAAAGTCTTCCCCTTTGTCATTGGTTGAAACAGGACAAACCACCAACCCCACATAGGTGCAGATTTCATTCAGATTGAGAAGGGGGGGGGGAAGCCTCCAAGTGCCCAATACTGCTGCCAAGTGGATGACAGAAGGAAGCGTCAAGCCTGTAACATTCAACACAGGAAGGACCTTTTGATGAAATGGAATTGTTTTCTGAGTGGCGCAAATTTAATTTCTGTGGAATTTTATGGCATGTAAATAGTTGTACAAAAAGCACCTGAAGCATTTCCTGCATTTTAATGTAAATAATTGTGTATATAATTTTGTTTATATACAAATTTATACATGTTTTTGGAATTTACAGTTTGTGTTTGCATTCTGTTATAAAAATGGTTTTGTGTGAATTTAGATTCATTGTGTTAATGCGGTATGTCAGAATAAAACAAACTGTAAAGTTACACAGGTGAAGTTGTGCTGAAAACAAATGACACTAAACAAGGCGCAGTAAACAGTTTTTCAAGGTAAATTATGAAGGTAAAGCCAAAAGTAGTAAAAAAAAAAAAAAAAAAAAAGCCCAGTTGTACCCTGGACTCCAGAGGGTTAAAGTCCAAAACAAGTTCTGAACCAAGCTTCAGATTTGTATATGTTTGGTTTCACTTTGCAATTTTGTGTTTTAAATGGGAGAACTTTCCATGGTATACTGATGTTCTGGTGTCATACATGTAGGCTTCATCTCCCTGAACTTGACATTGATTGCGTTGTATGCACGCGAGCATCTGATATTGGCTTGTTGTCAGTTTGGCAGATGATTTCATTTGAACTGGGGCTGTTGGTTTGAATGGAGAAACATGAATGAACTGATTCTTTTTGTTGTAACTACACTATTATTGGTATGGTATTTGTGACAGCACTTGTCATCAAGTTTAAAATTTTTCAACTTGTGCTACCCTCTGCAGCTACATGGACAAAACAGATGTTTTATCTATAAGGTGAAGAAAAATGGACAGCAGTGTACCCAGTTTTAATCATGTACAACCCCAATTCCAATGAAGTTGGGACGTTGTGTGAAATGTGTTTAAAAAAAAACAACAAAAAAAAACCCAGAATACAATGATTTGCAAATCCTCTTCAACCTATATTCAATTGAATAACCACAAAGACAAGATATTTAATGTTCACACTGATAGACTTTATTGTTTGTGAAAATATTTGCTCATTTTGAAATGGATGCCTGCAACACGTTTCAAAAAAGCTGGGACAGTGACAACATGAGACTGGCAAAGTTGATGAGTGCTCAAAGAACACCTGTTTAGAACATTCCACAGGTGAACAGGTTAATTGGAAACAGGCGAATGTCATGATTGGGTATAAAAGGAGCATCCCCCAAAGCCTCAGCCATTCACAAGCAAATATGGGGTGAGGATCACCACATTGTGATCAACTGCGTGGAAAAGATAGAACGTTTCTCAACGATCAGTTGCAAGGAATTTGGGGATTCCATCATCTACAGTCCATAATATAATCAGAAGATTCAGAGAATCTGGAGAACTTTCTACACGTAAACAGCAAGGCCAAAAACCAACATTGAGTGCCCGTGACCTTTGATCCCTCAGGCGGCACTGCATTAAAAACTGACATCATTGTGTAAAGGATCTTACTGTGTGGGCTCAGGAACACTTCAGAAAACCATTGTCAGTTAACACAGTTCGTCACCACATCTACAAGTGCAAACTAAAACTCTACCATGCAACGCTAAAGCCATACATCAACAACATCCAGAAATGCCTCCGCCTTCTCTGGGCCCGACCTCATTTGAAATGGACAGACGCAAAGTGGAAATGTGTGCTGTGGTCTGATGAGTCCACATTTCAAATTGTTTTTGGAAATCATGGATGTCGTGTCCTCCAGACAAGAGGAAAAAGACCGTCCAGATTGTTACCAGTGCAAAATTCAAAAGCCAGCATCTGTGATGGTATGGGAGTGTGTTAGTGCCCATGGCATGGGCAGCGTACACATCTGTGATGACATCATCAAAGCTGAAAGGTACATCCAGGTTTTGGAGCAACACATGCTGCCATCCAAGCAACGTCTTTTTCAGGGACGTCCCTGCTTATTTCAGCAAGACAGTGCCAAGCCACATTCTGCACATGTTACAACAGCGTGGCTTCGTAGTAAAAGAGTGCGGGTACTAGATTGGCCTGCCTGCAGTCCAGATCTGTTGTCCATTAAAAATGTGTGGTGGATTAAGAAGCTCAACTCAAGCTTTATTGTCATATGCACAGTTAAGAAACACGTTACCCTGCACAATGAAATTCTTACTTTGCCACCGTACACTGAATGACAAAAAGAAAGAAAAGCAATATTAATAAAATAAATCTCAGCATAAAATATGTACATGAAAAATAAACAAGCAATGCACATAAATGTGCTGCGCACTACATTCGCTAATTATAAACCTGTGCAAAGTATTCTGTGCAGTGGAATAAAATGATCATAATCAGGAAATCTCACTATATCAATAGTGCTCATTCTGTAAAGTTGGGGGGGGCTCTCAGAACAACTGTTAAACAGTCTGATTTCCATGGGGGGAAAAAGAGTTCTTGAATCTGGTGGTCCTGTATCTCCAGCCTGATGGGAGAAGTGAGAACAGTACATGCTGGGTGCGCAAAATATGACAACGGAGACCCCGGACTGTTGAACAACTGAAGTCGTACATCAAGCAAGAATGGTTCAGCAATTAGTGTCCTCCGTTCCCAAATGTTTGAGTGTTGTTAGAAGGAAAGGTAATGTAACACAGTGGTAAACATACCACTGTCCCAGCTTTTTTGAAACGTGTTGCAGCCATCCATTTCAAAATGAGCAAACATTTGCACAAAAACAACAAAGTTTATCAGTTTGAACATTAAATATCTTGTCTTTGTGGCGTATGCAATTGAATATAGGTTGAACAGTATTTGCAAATCATTGTATTCTGTTTTGAATGGGATGAAAATCTGGGATTTTCATCCCATTCTCCAAAATTTCTGGGATGAAAATCAACACCTCCAAATCCGAGGCCATGGTTCTCGACCGGAAAAAGGTGCTTTGCCCTCTTCAGGTCGGTGGAGTGTCCTTGCCTCAAGTGGAGGAGTTTAAGTATCTCGGGGTCTTGTTCACGAGTGAGGGACGGATGGAGCGTGAGATCGATAGACGGATCGGTGCAGCATCTGCAGTGATGCGGTCGCTGTATCGGACCGTCGTGGTGAAGAGCGAGCTGAGTAGGGGGGCAAAGCTCTCGATTTACCGATCGATCTACGTTCCGATCCTCACCTGTGGTCATGAGATTTGGCTCATGACCGAAAGGAGATCGCGAGTACAAGCGGCCGAGATGAGTTTCCTCCGCAGGGTGGCTGGGCGCTCCCTTAGAGATAGGGTGAGGAGCTCGGTCACTCGGGAGGAGCTCGGAGTCGAGCCGCTGCTCCTTCACGTCGAAAGGACTCAGTTGAGGTGGCTCGGGCATCTTTTCCAGATGCCCTGTGGACGCCTCGCTGGAGAGGTGTTCCGGACACGTCCCACTGGGAGGAGGCCCCGGGGAAGACCCAGGACACGCTGGAGGGACTACATCTCTCGGCTGGCTTGGGAACGCCTTGGGGTTCCCCCAGAGGAGCTGGAGGTGGTGTGTGTGTGGATCGGGAGGTCTGGGCGGCTTTGCTTGAGCTGCTGCCCCCGCGACCCGACTCCGGATAAAGTGGAAGAAAATGGATGGATGGATGTATTCTGTTTTATTTACATTTTACACAACATCCAAATTTCATTGAATTCGGGTTGTAAATTAGATAATTGCCAGTTTCTTTTGTTAGTTATTCTTTTGTCTACTATTTAATTCTCGACAGTAGCCTGCCTGAACTATCCAAAAACAGTCTAATCTATCGTTTCAACAATGTAAACAGCCAGGCCATAGTTCAGATTTATCCTTGTTGAGACCATCTCTTTTATTTGGACCAGATTTTGGTTCTTTCATCTGGGCTGTTGTCAAAGGAAGTCTTTTACACATTCTGTTTTGGATCAGGCCAAACCATTGTCTGTACCGTGCCAGTAGTCAATCAATCAATCAATCAATTTTTTTTATATAGCGCCAAATCACAACAAACAGTTGCCCCAAGGCGCTTTATATTGTAAGGCAAGGCCATACAATAATTATGTAAAACCCCAACGGTCAAAACGACCCCCTGTGAGCAAGCACTTGGCTACAGTGGGAAGGAAAAACTCCCTTTTAACAGGAAGAAACCTCCAGCAGAACCAGGCTCAGGGAGGGGCAGTCTTCTGCTGGGACTGGTTGGGGCTGAGGGAGAGTAGTAGTAGTGAAAGTAGACTGACTGATAAGGTGGCTGGACAGGTCCCCCCGCCTCATTTCTGCAAATATGTCATTCCACACTCTAAAATCTTCCCTTTCCACCCTATGTTTTATTGACCTTCCCCCAGCAGAATGTAGCATCTCTATCCAAAAACAGTCATTTCCTTCTTTAACATATGCTGTGTGAATGGCTGCCTACAGAAGTGCTACAGTTGTGTCACTCTGTTGTAAAACCCTGAAGACCTTCAACTTAAAAGCGTGCTTCAAAGATGCTGCTGCTCAGGGAGGTGGGGAAAAAAGAGATTAATGATGGGCACAGAATTAGGGAGCCACAGAAGCAACAGATAAAGCTAGATCCTGGAATTAATAACTTCAAAGCAAATGGCCATTTTAAATCAAATGACAACCTCTTTCCAAATGTTGTAATACAGACAACAAACTAACACCTATCTTGGGCAGTTTTGCCCATTCCTCTTTGCAGTAACTCTCAAGCTCATCAGCTTGGTTGGGAAGCACTGGTGCACAGTAATTTTCAGATCTTTCCAGAGATGTTCAGTTGGATTCAGGTCTGGGTTCTGGCTGGACCACTTAAAGACTTTCACAAGATTTGTTCTGAAGCAACTCTTTTGATATCTTGGCTGTGTGCTTAGTGTCATTATCCTGCTGAATGATGAACCATTGCACCAGTCTGAGGTCAAGAGCGCTCTGGAGTAGGTTTTCATCTAGAATGTCTCTCTACATTGCTGTATTCATCTTTCCCTCATTCCTTACTAGTCTCCAAGTTCCTGCAGCATGATGCTGCCACCACCATGCTTCACTGTAGGGATGGTGCCTGGTTTCCTCCAAACATGATGCCTGGCATTCACACCAAAGAGTTCAATCTTTGTCTCATCAGAGTAGAGAATTTTGTTTCTCACGGTCTGAGAATCCTTCAGGTGCCTTTTACTAAGGAATGGCTTCCATCTGGCCACTCTACCGTACAGGCCTGATTGATGGATTGCTATAGAGATGGTTGTCCTTCTGGAAGGTTCTCTTGTCTCCACAGAGGAATGCTGGAGCTCTGACAGAGTGACCATCGGGTTCTTGGTCACCTCCCTGACTAAAATCTTGGTGGGACTGGTGTGCCAGTAGATTTTCCTGCTTAGTCCAGTACAGGCATTCAAATGAACAGTCGGGGAAATTAGTACAATTCCACAATAATCATTTAATGTCCTTCTCAAAATCAGCAGTTTCACAGATAAAGTTAACTATTTACAGCTATATTAGGCCTCATTTATACTTTGGAAAGGAACAGCATCAAATACAACAAAACGCTCAAGTTCCTGAGCAAGGAACATTTCACCATTTGACACCAATTACACACACAGTACATCATACTGAACTGCACTGCCATTATCTTCAGCCAAACAGATCCTGGGGTTCTCAATGGCACCCCCTTAACAGAATAGAAGATATCACCAAATTTAGACTCTTTCAAAATATAAAACAATGGAACATTGTGTACATACTACAATGTTCACACCACCTTCCAAAAAAAAAAGAGAGGGAGAGAGGTTGTGTGTGAGTGAATGAGTTTGGGGGTTTCTAAGATGAGTGGGGGACTGAGTGATCATATGTAAAGAGAAAGAGAGAGGTGTGTGTGAGAGAGGCCAAAATCGAGAGGAACGACTCACCTTGAACATAAATTATACATTACTTTTTCTCCCTTGTCTTGTGGTTGATTAAATATTTTATTCTGTTGAAATAATGTCTTTTAACTCAAATTTGTATGTGAAATGCAATTTTAAAAAAGGACCTAAATTAGAAAAATGATCTGTGGGAGCATGCCCACCACACACACACACACACAATTTGCCACTCACTCTCCTGTAACTGGGTTTACCGAAGACTTGTCACAGAGTAGTGTAATATATGAAGTAAATTCTACATCATTCTACAGTAAATGTCCAAAATGAAGACATTTAGTTTCACATATTGAGTGAGAATGCTGTCATTCGCTGTGTATTAACAAACATTTGAGTGGTTTTGATAAAATTACAGTAAAGGAGGGAGGCCATGATTTCAGTTATCCCGAAGGAGGGGAGAAATGGAGAACATTGTGAATCATACAGACCTATCTCTATCCTAAATGTGCACTATAAAATATTTACCTCGTTATTTCCAAAAGGTTCGGAATGTTTATACCCGATTTGATGGATGAGCTCTGACTGGTCATCAAAGGAAGGCAGACTCATTATAACATAAGGTGCACCTTGCATATAATAGACCAGATTCAAAAACAGGACTTGAGCGCTGTTAGCCTTGATGCAGAAAAGGCCTTTGACTGCGGCAATTGGGAATTTTTATATCAGGTGTTGGCAAGATTAGGATTTAATACACAATTAATACAGTGTATCAGAACATTGTATCAGGAACCTACAGCCAGAATCAAAATCAATGGTCATCTAACTGTTAAATTCACTTTAAAACGTGGAACACGTCAAGGTGTTGTCTTGGTCCAACATTATTTGCAATATTTATTGAACCCCTGGCACAGGCAATCAGACAGAACAAACATTTAAAAGGTATCAACATAGGACAACAGGAACACATCGTTGGGCTTTTTTCAGATGACATCGTTGTATATCTCCAGGACTCTGACAGTACTTTTCCTCAATTAATGACAACTTTGGACTATATTCAGGATATAAATTAAATGTAACAAAGACACAATGTCACTAAACTATTCCCCCAACCCAGAAATTACTGTAAAATATAGAATTAAATGGAACGCTAAAACAATAACGTACCTTGGGGTAGTAATAGCAAAAAAAAAATTTACCGTCTTCAAAATTAACTACAGCTAGATCAATGATAAAACCCAGAAAGACTTTAGATGATGGTCTGCTTTTAACATGGATTTGGGCACACAAATTGAGGTGATGTATATCATACTAAGATTGTTATACCTTTTTCAAGCCATTCCACACCAGATCCCAGAAACACAATATAAGTCCTGGTACAAATGGATTTCTAGATTTGTCTGGGTCAGCAAAAGACCAAGAATTGGGTACAAAAAACTGCAATTAAGTAAAGAAGAGGATTTATCTTTGGTAAACCTGAGGGAATATTTTTATGTAGCTCAAGTGAGATCTCTGGTTTACATATGTATGAAAAGATATAATTATTCCAGAAGACTAGTTTGTGTAAAATATTGTTGCTTGTAAAAAGGTGATTACTAAGAACTGATACAAACCGGACTCTCCATGGCTCAAACAATGGAAAGAAATATTTTTAATGGAGATGACCTTCACCCTGAGGTGTAGAGGAGACACAGTGTCGGACACAGAAACGGATAGACACTGATAAATCAGCTGTTGCTCCATGCCGTGCAAATGCTCTAAAGCAAATGCTTACATAACTGTCATTTGAAACTTTCTGTACATGACAAAAATATAAATTTAACACATCACTTTACCAACTCGGCAAGATGCTGTCTTTCTTCCAAAGTCATTGATATCAGTGAGTGAAACCCTGATGTTTCAGGGTCAGTCCACAGCTATGCCGTGCATCAACTTGGGTGGGGGTGGCGGGTGGTGTTCCATTGCGTGTGTTCTTCCACATCAAATTCCTTTTGTGAAAGACTGCATAAAAATAAACATTTTTACAGTCATTGAAAGGGTTGCTTTTAAAAAAAAAAAAAAACAAGCATCTCTACCCGTGTTCTGTCAGTTAAAATTGAGGCACTTTCTGTAGTAATGTCTGGCACAAACTGTGCGGTCAGTCTGCTGAAAGCAGATGAGGAGACACACCATGTGACATTCTCCAGCCTCTAGTATTGGCTGTGAGTCAAACACGCTCTAGAGTAGTGATGCATTTTACAGATTAGAGTTTGTACTTTCCGGAATGAAGTGTCTGTGACATTCCGTCGCTGGTTTATTAATAGAAACATGACGAAAAACAGAGTTTGATGCACCAATATGTTCAAGGCCGCCAGATGGCTAAATCACAGGTTATGTTTCCAGGTCCATCTTAGTCTCTCTATTGAAAATGATCAATAATGCTTGAATGTATGGTCTGTTTTTTCCCCCTTTATTTTCTTTTTCACTCTGCTCACAGTGCTCTGTGAAGAACTGCACCACTCCATTCCATGTGACGTGTGCGTTTGAGCACACTTTGGAGATGAAGACCATCTTGGATGAAGGAGATGAAGTCAAGTTTAAGTCTTACTGCCTCAAGCACAGCAATTCCAAAACATGCGAAGCAGGCCTAAGTCCAGCTCGCTCTAAAGCACCTGATGAGGCAGGGAAAGTGGGACAGCGAGCACAGAGACTGCAGGAGCTGGAGGAGGAGTTCTACACTCTAATCCAGCTGGAGGAGCTGGCCCAAGCCCTGGTTCTCTCCAAGCGCCTGGTGGACTTCATCTATCAGTACTGGAAGCTGAAGCGGAAAAGTAACTTTAACAAAGCACTGGTGCCCCCTAAAGAGGAGGAGGAGAACATCATGCTGGAGCCTCAGGAGGACAGCATCCACACACGCATGAGGATGTTCATGCACTTGCGGCAAGATTTGGAGAGGGTGGGTTCTGTCGTGCATGTATCTCCAGCACGTCGCTAGCTTGCACCCCGCCAGTCTTCATGAATTGTACATAAATCTGAAAACTTCATTGGTCACTCAGTAAACTTTAGATTTCTATCCAATTTAATTCAGACATGTCTCACCCCTCTTCTTACACAAAATGTTTATTTGC
Organism: Thalassophryne amazonica; assembly: GCF_902500255.1. Lineage (NCBI taxonomy): Eukaryota > Metazoa > Chordata > Actinopteri > Batrachoidiformes > Batrachoididae > Thalassophryne > Thalassophryne amazonica. The sequence goes on along the minus strand of NC_047112.1, from coordinate 99,490,258 downwards.
CAATTAGCTGTCAAACAGTTGCACTGCTGTCAATGAGTCCAAGTCGGATTAACATTTGTCCGCTCGATACTGGCGAGTGAATGGCGCTATCAGACCTGTGCTTCATCTCCCTCTCTTGCCCGACGTGACAAGTTCATTTTCAGCCACATTTAGAATTAAATCTGCTTAAAAAGCATCGTATTTCTGTGATGCTCATGGGGCAGCAGAAAAGTTTTTCTGATTACAGTTTGTTCATGTAAATGGGGAATCTTCTTCACAGACTAAAGTTAATTATGGAGTTCCACAAGGTTCTGTGCTAGGACCAATTTTATTCACTTTATACATGCTTCCCTTGGGCAGTATTATTAGACGGTATTGCTTAAATTTTCATTGTTACGCAGATGATACCCAGCTTTATCTATCCATGAAGCCAGAGGATACGCACCAATTAGCTAAACTGCAGGATTGTCTTACAGACATAAAGACATGGATGACCTCTAATTTCCTGCTTTTAAACTCAGATAAAACTGAAGTTATTGTACTTGGCCCCACAAATCTTAGAAGCATGGTGTCTAACCAGATCGTTACTCTGGATGGCATTTCCCTGATCTCTAGTAATACTGTGAGAAATCTTGGAGTTATTTTTGATCAGGATATGTCATTCAAAGCGCATATTAAACAAATATGTAGGACTGCCTTTTTGCATTTACGCAATATCTCTAAAATCAGAAAGGTCTTGTCTCAGAGTGATGCTGAAAAACTAATTCATGCATTTGTTTCCTCTAGGCTGGACTATTGTAATTCATTATTATCAGGTTGTCCTAAAAGTTCCCTAAAAAGCCTTCAGTTGGTTCAGAATGCTGCAGCTAGAGTACTGACGGGGACTAGCAGGAGAGAGCATATCTCACCCGTGTTGGCCTCCCTTCATTGGCTTCCTGTTAATGCTAGAATAGAATTTAAAATTCTTCTTCTTATAAGGTTTTGAATAATCAGGTCCCATCTTATCTTAGGGACCTCGTAGTACCATATTACCCCATTAGAGCGCTTCGCTCTCAGACTGCGGGCTTACTTGTAGTTCCTAGGGTTTGTAAGAGTAGAATGGGAGGCAGAGCCTTCAGCTTTCAGGCTCCTCTCCTGTGGAACCAGCTCCCAATTCAGATCAGGGAGACAGATACCCTCTCTACTTTTAAGATTAGGCTTAAAACTTTCCTTTTCGCTAAGGCTTATAGTTAGGGCTGGATCGGGTGACCCTGGACCATCCCTTGGTTATGTTGCTTTAGACGTAGACTGTGTTTCATAATTATTGTATGGCCTTGCCTTGCAATGTGGAGCGCCTTGGGGCAACTGTTTGTTGTGATTTGGCGCTATACAAGAAAAAAGTTGATTGATTGATTGATTTGGGGTTCACGTTTATGTTCTGAGTTGGGGAGGAACAAGAGAATAAGTGTTAAATTTCTCTCTGTCTCACAGCAAAGTGGTAATGTGAGTTTTACAAACATATTGTAATAATACAGCAACAGGCTACTGTTGGCTGTAGCCAACACAAAATACAGCAGTCTCTTGCTGTGCATGCCAAACACTCCCAAAACGCACTCTTGTCACGGTTCTCTACCCTGCAAGGCATTCTCAGACACCTCAAAACACACACAATCCCGTTGATCATATAGTAATATGACCAATTTTACAGCATGGAGTTGAAAAGCTACAAAGGTGCTCAAGTGATCTGCAATTCATGGAAGAAAACTGCACCTAACATTTGTTTAGAGGTTGGTTGTATAAAGAAGTGGAGCTCGTTGAGGGACAAATTGCTCCAGAAAAGGGGGGGAAATGTTCAGGAACCATAGACTGTGTATATATACTAAGAACAGTGATGGTGTAGGCGGAAAGAAAATCCTTCTTTGTTCTTCATGTCGCGTCCCCTAATATTCTTGCACAAAATTGCATTACGACACCCACCAACGTGATGGGGAACTTTGAAAGGGTGACGACCATGTTGACAACATTGCATGGCCGTCGAGTTGCGGAATTGTAGAGGCATAAATGAGGCTCGGCAAGCATTTATTTATTTATTTCAAATTTGTGGCCCGGCTATTAAATGAAGCGGGCTCACTCTTCAAGTCCAGGCATTAATCAAGGAAATGCGGTATATTTAAAAAAAAAAAAAAAAACTTTGAAAAACAAGAAACCAGAAAGGAGTTGCTTTCTTTGTGAGATACTAGGAAAAAAATGCATACATGAATGCAAAATGCACATGGGTATGAATTAAATATACTTGTGATGTTTTAATGTAAGATGTGGACATCAATAATTTGTAAATGTTAAGGCAAAACGAGCATAGTGAGGTTGTTTGGGTTGAAATAAGGTACAAAAGTAAATGTAAAACATGAGAAGTTCTCACCCATTTTCATATTGTAAAAGTAGCTCTCAGCGGAACAAAAGTTGGAGACCGCTGATCTACATCTCCTTTCCAGCAGGGTATATAATATACAGTATTGTTTAGAATAATAGTAGTGCTATGTGACTAAAAAGATTAATCCAGGTTTTGAGTATATTTCTTATTACATGGTAAACAAGGTACCAGTAGATTCAGTAGAGTCTCACAAATCCAACAAGACCAAGCATTCATGATATGCACACTCTTAAGGCTATGAAATTGGGCTATTAGTAAAAAAAAGTAGAAAAGGGGGTGTTCACAATAATAGTAGTGTGGCATTCAGTCAGCGAGTTCGTCAATTTTGTGGAACAAACAGGTGTGAATCAGGTGTTTCCTATGTAAGGATGAAGCCAGCACCTGTTGAACATGGTTTTCTCTTTGAACGCTTGAGGAAAATGGGACGTTCAAGACATTGTTCAGAAGAACAGCGTAGTTTGATTAAAAAGTTGATTGGAGAGGGGAAAACTTATATGCAGGTGCAAAAAATTATAGGCTGTTCATCTACAGTGATCTCCAGTGCTTTAAAATGGACACAAAAAAAACAGATGTGTGGAAGAAAATGGAAAACAACCATCAAAATGGATAGAAAAATAACCAGAATGGCAAAGGCTCACCCATTGATCAGCTCCAGGATGATCAAAGACAGTCTGGAGTTACCTGTAAGTGCTGTGACAGTTAGAAGACGCCTGTGTGAAGCTAATTTATTTGCAAGAATCCCCCGCAAAGTCCCTCTGTTAAATAAAAGACGTGCAGAAGAGGTTACAATTTGCCAAAGAACACATCAACTGGCCTAAAGAGAAATGGAGGAATATTTTGTGGACTGATGAGAGTAAAATTGTTCTTTTTGGGTCCAAGGGCTGCAGACAGTTTGTGAGACGACCCCCAAACTCTGAATTCAAGCCACAGTTCACAGTGAAGACAGTGAAGCATGGTGGTGCAAGCATCATGATATGGGCATGTTTCTCCTACTGTGGTGTTGGGCCTATATATCACATACCAGGTATCATGGATCAGTTTGGATATGTTAGAATACTTGAAGAGATCATGTTGCCTTATGCTGAAGAGGAAATGCCCTTGAAATGGGTGTTTCAACAAGACAATGACCCCAAGCACACTAGTAAACGAGCAAAATCTTGGTTCCAAACCATCAGAATGAATGCCTCGCAGATGTGAAGAAATCATGAAAAACTGTGGTTATACAACTAAATACTAGTGTGGTGATTCACAGGATTGCTAAAAAAAAAAAGCAGTTTGAACATAATAGTTTTGAGTTTGTAGCGTCAACAGCAGATGCTACTATTATTGTGAACACCCCCTTTTCTACTTTTTTTTTTTTTTTTTTTACTAATAGCCCAATTTCATAGCCTTGAGAGTGTTGTCACGTGCCCATGGCTCAGAGGACAGTGACAAGGAGACACAAACGAGAGGATTAGGAAAATATAAGTATTTATTTACAATAGTTTAAGTCAGTAAGTTAAAAGCTGTGCAAAAAGGTGCTCTGTTACCGGTCGGCGCAGCGAGACGTCCTAGAGAGAGGGAGAGAACAAAATGAATTAGTTGGGCCCACTTAAATAAGAGACAGGGACACCGGGCCCAGGTGCCCCTGATTATGGGTTTGTCCCGCTACAGGACAGCGGGGGCCGTCACCCCCCCCCCCCCCCCCCCCAAAAAAAGGGAAGTCCACCTAAGGACTTTCCAAACCAATTGCAAAACAGCACAATTTTGTTTTGTTTTATTAGTACTACATTATTTTTTTTGTTGTTGTTGCACCAAAATTACAATATTATTTACAGCTTCCCTATATTCAGCCATATCTTTTTTTCTTTACAAACTACTTTAAAATCTGATAGGACTAAGTTTTTTTTTTTTTCTCTTATTTTCCATTGTCAAACAAGAGAAGTTCTACCATTTACAAGGAACCAAATTAGACTTAGCTATACAAGGCTAAAGATGACACCAATTGGTAAGGTCACAAGCTTAGCACACGTCCTCTGCTGCACCTCCAGAGTTCCGGCACCTGAAACTGGGGAGAGGCAGAAGAGAGACAGCCACAAAAGTTAAGGCAACTTTCCCTTTTTTTTTTTTTTTTTTTTTCTTCTTTAAACTGGCGCACGTGACAAAGCATCAGCTAACAAGTTATCAGAACCTTTAATATGACGAATGTCTAAAGTGAACGCCTGTAAAAACAGATCCCATCGAATTAGACGTTGATTTGGACTTTTCAGAGTGTTTAAGAACGTGAGTGGATTATGGTCTGTATAAATGATCAAAGGACCATCACCGCAAGTCACATAAATCTCAAAATGTTGAAGGGCCAAGATAAGCGCGAGAGTTTCCTTCTCATTTGTCCAATAATTTAATTGATAAGAGTTAAACTTTTTAGAAAAGTAACAGACTGGTTTGTCAACTCCATCGTGCTCTTGGAGCAAAACAGCATCAGCTCCAACTTGACTAGCATCTACATGAATTTTAAATGGCCGATCCATTATGGGAGCAACAAGGACTGGCTCAACGCATAACAGCGACTTGACATTCTTGAAATCGGTCTGACAAACGGTAGACCACTGACAACCAACAGTACTTCTCAACAAATTTGTAAGCGGAGCAACAACTGTTGAAAAATTTGGACAAAAACTTCTATAATAGCCAACCAACCCTAAGAAACGCATCAACTCCTTTTTAGTAGTCGGAGGCGGATAATCCAAGATTGCTTGTACTTTTGCATCAACTGGTCGCACTTCCCCCTGCCCCACTACACGCCCCAAATAAGTTGCCCAAGCGAACTCACACTTTGCCAGATTGACTGAGGCGCGCAGAGGAAAGGCGATCAAATAAGGCACGGATACGCTGGACGTGGTCATTCCAAGTGTCACTAAACACTAGTACCGTACGTCGTCAAGATAGACCGCACAACCTTCCAGACCAGATGTTACCATGTTCATTAACCTCTGAAACGTTGCTGGTGCATTTCGCAGGCCAAAACTCATCACAGTGTATTCAAATAAACCAAATTGAGTAACGAAAGCGGAAATCTCTCTTGCACGGGCAGACTTCCCAACCTGGCAATATCCCTTTAGTAAATCAAATTTGCTCACAAATTTAGCAGAACCAATTTGGTCAATGCTATCTTCTATTCATGGTAACGGATACGAATCTGGTTTTGTCACTTTATTTACTTTTCGACAGTACAAAAACGTGGCCATTTGTCTGACTTATCCACCAGCATGCTCGGAGAGGCCCAACTGGAGGATGAGGGGACAGCTATGCCGTTGTCCAGCATATACTGGACCTCAGCCTCCATTACCTTACGTTTCTGAGGAGCACACCTATAGAACCACTGTTTGATTGGAATGCGCTCACCAACATCTATGTCATGCTCTATCAGGTGTGTTCGTGAAGGTGTATCTCTGAACAACTCTGGATAGGAGTCGATCACTTCTGTCAGTTCAGCACGTTGCTCCGGATACAAGTGACTGAACAGCGACTGAAACTTACTCAAGGTCTCAGAGTTCTTAAGTCGTCCACACATGAGTCATCAGGCCACTTCACATCCACCTCCTCCTGGGCAGGAGCCTGCTGACCTGAGGGAAAGGAGTGGACAGTGAGAGCCGCAAAAGCGACACTACTCTGCGGAGCCGCATCACCGCGAGAATAGTATGGCTTGAGTAGATTGACATGACATAATCGCTACACCTTTCTGCGATTAGGTGTAGCGATCATGTAATTATCCGAATCCCTGCTCTCAACAACATAAGGGCCAGAGAACTTAGCCTGGAACAGTGAATTAGTTAAAGGGGTCAAGGCCAAGACCAGCTCCCCTGGGCAGAACTCTCGACATTCAGTTTTACGATCAAATACTTTCTTTATTTTCCCCTGTGCAGCCTTCAAGTGTTCCTGTGCTTTTTCTACAGCCACATACAAACGATGGCGAAAACCATTAACATACTCAATCACATTTTTAGGGGGATCAGAGTCCACCACCAAACCATCCTTTAGTATGGCCAGTGGACCCCGCACTGCATGTCCAAACACCAAATCATTTGGACTGAATCCAGTGCTCTCTTGCACCACCTCCCAAGCTGACAACATAAGCCATGGCAACCCTTCCTCCCAGTCACCCCTCAATTCTGTACAGTAAGCTCTTAACAAGGACTTCAAAGTCTGGTGAAACCTCTCTAGTGCCCCCTGGCTCTGCGCATGATAGGCGGACGCAACATTGTGTTTTACCCTCAACTGTTTCAAAACCCAGGCAAAGACACGGGACATAAATTTGTGCCCTGGTCAGACTGTGCAACACGTGGGATGCCAAAAATTGACATGAAATTAGACAAAGCTTTAATGAGTGACCGAGCTGTAATTTTACGTAATGGATATGCAGCAGGATATCGCATTGCTTGGCACATCACTGTTAACAAATAGGAGGAGCCAGATTTTGAGGGAGGATGCGGACCCACACAATCTATGATAATGTGATCAAAAGGCTTGCTTATGGCTGGAATGGGACACAGGGGTGCAGGCTTAAGTATTTGGTTTGGCTTTGCAGTTAACTGACAAACGTGACAAGTTTTAATGTATTTTGACACATCACGTTTTAACCTAGGCCAGGAAAAAAAAAAAGCCATGGGCTGTCACAGTATGCATATAATGAATGCTTGGTCTTGTTGGATTTGTGAGACTCTACTGAATCTACTGGTACCTTGTTTCCCATGTAACAATAAGAAAGATACTCAAAACCTGGATTAATCTTTTTAGTCACATAGCACTACTATTATTCTGAACACTACTGTATGTGTGAATTTGTTGTTATTGTTATTACTATTGTTATAATGGTAATATTTAATGACTCATAAATTAGGACATTTTATTTCTTTCAGAAAAATACTTAGTCACCATTACAGTCAGTATTTAAAAAAAAAAAAAAAAACACGCCTAAATCGTCATTGTATAATCAGATACGCGCACACACCAGACAAAAGTAAAAGTCCCAATGCTTTTGTATGGTTTTCCATGTAATAAACACCGTATATACCAGGTTTTGTGCAACAGATTTTCGTCCACATTGGACAAAACGTGCCATTCCATTGCAATGTATTCCCATTTAAAAACTTCTTGCATCTACCGGACAGAGCAGTCTGGATGTGCCCAGTAACAAGAGGTACAAAATGAAGTTCACCTCTGTGCTAGCAGAATACAAAATATATAAAGTACAGCAGGAGAGCCCCTGCCCTGCAAGTTTTCCACGTCTACGTACTCAAGTCACACCTGTTTTTTTTAAAAAGTTGTGTCTTCCAGCTCTTGATTGGCTGAGCACATCTGATAGTTAATTGCCTGGGAGTGAAACATGGAGAGTTAGAAAACATGCAGGGCAGGGGCCCTCCAGGACCAGGGTTGGGCATACCTGCGTTACATACATATAGTATAGATTTTGTCCATTTTATACATATAGCAGATTTCAGTTGTAACGGACAAAATTCACTGGTCCACCTGAATCCATTTTGTGAGTTTTACTCTGTAATACGAGGAAAAAGTAACCAAAACGGCTCAGAAGCACAAACAAGTCATTTATTTATTTATTTATTTTACAGTTTTCTGCCAGCTATAAACAGACAATTAGTAATTAGACATCTAGTACTCAAGAACAACTCTTGAAAATGTCATGCATCCAGCATGAATAGGTCAAAAGTAATGACTTATTGAACTTAGCATCTTTTCTGTGCCACTCATTTTTACAGTAAAATCAGGGTCAAGCTGCATTTGTAAAGCCCCAATATCTCAAAACTCAGTAAGGACATAAGACTGAAATTTTGTATATTGTTTACTTGGAAAAATATTATCTTGTGAAAGTTTAGAAAACTAATCGGAGATTGTCAGCCTGAAAAATTTTCTGAAACCTGGTCATTTGAGGTGCATTTACCGTTACCTAGCAAGTTCAGGCTAACAGGCTAATTTTGGTATAGGTATTTGGTTAACTTGTATTTTTTGTGGACTGGGCTGCAGGTTTTCGGAATGGGTGGCTTTGATGTGGGTATTAAACATTACGACTGACATATTGTCTCAGCAACTGTGGCACCATCAGTGGAGTTAATGTCACCAAGGTTTCAGTAGTTGCTAATTGGTGTGAACATACAATTTAAATAATCAAATTTCTCTCAGTGGAAATACTGGACCACAGACTTCTTAGATGGACTGCAACAGAAAGCAAGCCATGTTGTCTATATTTGTAATTAAGTTGTCTGAAGACAAGATCAAGTCCATAGCAACTAGCACTCACACATTAGCCTAGCAGAGACTGTTTAAAGCGATGCCTGTGTGCATGCGCACACTGGAGGTTGTCGCTTGGATTTATCACACATGGGAAAGGTGCTTTTTTTTTTTTTTTAAATGGAATGCAATTCAAAAAAAATTCTTTATTACATTGTTTTTCTAACTGTTACAATTTGTATTTCAATCAATCAATTTTATTTATATAGCGCCAAATCACAACAAACAGTTGCCCCAAGGCACTTTATATTGTAAGGCAAGGCCATACAATAATTACGTAAAAACCCCAACGGTCAAATCGACCCCCTGTGAGTAAGCACTTGGCGACAGTGGGAAGGAAAAACTCCCTTTTAACAGGAAGAAACCTCCAGCAGAACCAGGCTCAGGGAGGGGCAAACTTCTGCTGGGACTGGTTGGGGCTGAGGGAGAGAACCAGGAAAAAGACATGCTGTGGAGGGGAGCAGAGATCAATCACTAATGATTAAATGCAGAGTGGTGCATACAGAGCAAAAAGAGAAAGAAACACTCAGTGCATCATGGGAACCCCCCAGCAGTCTAAGTCTATAGCAGCATAACGAAGGGATGGTTCAGGGTCACCTGATCCAGCCCTAGCTATAAGCTTTAGCAAAAAGGAAAGTTTTAAGCCTAATCTTAAAAGTAGAGAGGGTGTCTGTCTCCCTGATCCGAATTGGGAGCTGGTTCCACAGGAGAGGAGCCTGAGAGCTGAAGGCTCTGCCTCCCATTCTACTCTTACAAACCCTAGGAACTACAAGTAAGCCTGCGGTCTGAGAGCGAAGCGCTCTATTGGGGTGATATGGTACTATGAGGTCCCTAAGGTAAGATGGGACCTGATTATTCAAAACCTTATAAGTAAGAAGAAGAATTTTAAATTCTATTCTACAATTATTTGAAGTCAAAACTAATTCCCCAGTCCCATATCATGTTTTTAGTGCAGCACAAACCCCATATTTGCTTTGTATGTGTTTTGCAGGTGAGGAATTTGTGTTACATGGTGAGTCGGAGAGAGAAGCTGAAGCTGCTGCAGAGTAAAGCTCAGGAGCAGATGTTCAATTTGCATGTGAAGCTAATGAACCAGGAAGTGTCTGTCGGTGAGGTATCATTTATGATGATCTGTCATTGGAAGCACAGTACAAATATTCCAGCATTAAGTACCCAAAAGGTTGTTGGGTTCAGCTGTTACATTTAGAATCTGTTCATGTTAACGTATAATATTGAGTCCAAAATGCTCTAACTACCTTTTGAATCATTGGGCTAAAACATTAAAACAAGCAGGAAACTGGTGTGGCTCAGGCAACTATTGTGTGAATTGTTAAAAATCTCATACATGCCCAAAGACTTGGATGTTGGGCTGAGCACTAAACATCCTCGGCTGTCTGACGTTTGATCTCCACTCCAAGGTATAAATGTATGTGCCAGTCACTGCCAAGAGAAAACTTATCTGGAGTAAACAGAGGGCTACCAAATGATGTAGGCCATCAGTAACCATCAAAAACTGCAGACAGATTCCAGATCATTATTTAATTCTGTGATGTACACAGTTTTGCGTGTTTTATTGGCTTACTGTAAAGGGTATATACAACCCCTGGCAAAAATTATGGAATCACCAGCCTCGGAGGATGTTCATTCAGTTGTTTAATTTTGTAGAAAAAAAGCAGATCACAGACATAACAAAAAACTAAAGTCATTTCAAATGGCAACTTTCTGGCTTTAAGAAACACTATAAGAAATCAGGGAAAAAAAATTGTGGCAGTCAGTAACAGTTACTTTTTTAGACCAAGCAGAGGAAAAAAAATATGGAATCACTCAATTCTGAGGAAAAAATTATGGAATCATGAAAAACAAAAGAACACTCCAACACATCACTAGTATTTTGTTGCATCACCTCTGGCTTTTATAACAGCTTGCAGTCTGAGGCATGGACGTAATGAGTGACAAACAGTACTCTTCATCAATCTGGCTCCAACTTTCTCTGATTGCTGTTGCCAGATCAGCTTTGCAGGTTGGAGCCTTGTCATGGACCATTTTCTTCAACTTCCACCAAAGATTTTCAATTGGATTAAGATCCGGACTATTTGCAGGCCATGACATTAACCCTTTGTGTCTTTTTGCAAGGAATGTTTTCACAGTTTTTGCTCTATGGCAAGATGCATTATCATCTTGAAAAATGATTTCATCATCCCCAAACATCCTTTCAATTGATGAGATAAGAAAAGTGTCCAAAATATCAACGTAAACTTGTGCATTTATTGATGATGTAATGACAGCCATCTCCCCAGTTCCTTTACCTGACATGCAGCCCCATATCATCAATGACTGTGGAAATTTACATGTTCTGTTCAGGCAGTCATCTTTATAAATCTCATTGGAACGGCACCAAACAAAAGTTCCAGCATCATCACCTTGCCCAATGCAGATTCGAGATTCATCACTGAATATGACTTTCATCCAGTCATCCACAGTCCACGATTGCTTTTCCTTAGCCCATTGTAACCTTGTTTTTTTCTGTTTAGGTGTTAATGATGGCTTTCGTTTAGCTTTTCTGTATGTAAATCCCATTTCCTTTAGGCCGTTTCTTACAGTTCGGTCACAGACATTGACTCCAGTTTCCTCCCATTCGTTCCTCATTTGTTTTGTTGTGCATTTTTGAGACATATTGCTTTAAGTTTTCTGTATTGACGCTTTGTCTTCCTTGGTCTACCAGTATGTTTGCCTTTAACAACCTTCCCATGTTTGTATTTGGTCCAGAGTTTAGACACAGCTGACTGTGAACAACCAACATCTTTTGCAACATTGCGTGATGATTTACCCTCTTTTAAGAGTTTGATAATCCTCTCCTTTTGTTTCAATTGATATCTCTCGTGTTGGAGCCATGATTCATGTCAGTCCACTTGGTGCAACAGCTCTCCAAGGTGTGATCACTCCTTTTTAGATGCAGACTAATGAGCAGATGTGATTTGATGCAGGTGTTTTGGGGATGAAAATTTACAGGGTGATTCCATAATTTATTCCTCAGAATTGAGTGAGTCCATATTTTTTTCCCTCTGCTTGGTCTAAAAAAGTAACCGTTACTGACTGCCACAGTTTTTTTTTTCCTGATTTCTTATAGTGTTTCTTAAAGCCAGATAATTGCTATTTGAAATGACTTTAGTTTTGTGTCATGTCTGTGTTCTGCTTTTTTTCTACAAAATTAAACAACTGAATGAACATCCTCAGAGGCCAATGATTCCATAATTTTTGCCAGGGGTTGTACTAGGGATACTCCGATCAGGTATTATGTTGCCGATACTGATCAGCCTGGAGTACGGATCACCAATACTGATTGTACTGACTGGCTGTAAATTTTTCCATTTAGCTATGCTACTGGCTACATGACCCAGAAAAAAGTAACCATAAAATTGCCTTAATTTAGGCCGAAACAGGTTTTTACTTACTTCTTCAAAGGAAAGCATACAAAAACCTTGCAGGCACAATGTGACAGCTATTCGGTCAAAAGGACAACTGAAAAACACCTAAATTTACCTGCCATCACTAACGCAATCTGTAACAGATTGAAAACATTAAGGCTGTAAAAAGTGCAGAAAGTCAAATGAATAAAATGAATAAATCAAATAGTCAAGTAAAAAGGGATATATTCAAAGTCAAATGCAGATTGCATTCAAATAAACTATCATAAGTTACTAAATCACAAATACCTGAGCATACAGCTTACAGTTTTGTGGGCATTGTCAAATTAAAAAAAACACAAGTGTTTACCTCTTTCTTTACGTCCCGGTAGCACGTAGCGGGGCTCCAAGTTAGAGACCAGTCGGCAGAACCTGGTGTCTTCCACCACTGAGAGGCTGGTCATCTAACCCGATGAATTCAGTTATTGTTCAAGTTATTTGCTTAGTCTTCTGAGTGTCATACTCATACGGGCGAGTGTTGCTAAGCTGCGTTAACTGCCCGTTGCTGCTCTGACAAGTGTTTGGTCTTTAAATGTCTGATTAAATTAGTTATTTACCGTACTTCCTGCACAAGGTATTTTTTTTCTTTACGTGTTGCGGGATGCAAACTTTACATCGCTCTAACTTACTGTATAAAAGTTCCACATGACAGACATGTTTGTTGGGGTCTGCCGCCGCGTGCCTGCGCAGTGTGACGGAAACAGGTGGGGGGGCAGACAAAACACTGCACACAGGATCTCTACAGGCTGCAAAGTATGAGCTACATGATATCAGTTTTTGTGATTGCGAATGAAAGGTATTGATCAACATACGCCAATCACATAATTTTTCGTGGGAACTGGTTGGCAAACCCACCACACTGTTTTACAGCCTTGTGTCCTAGATGGCAACCACCCAAACAGACAACAGGTCCATTACCATTTTTTTGAAAGTAGCCATCTGTTGCAGCCAGGTGATACATCCCCTTGGCTTTTTTTTTTTTTTTAAAGGCATTAAGTACTGTCGTGGCTGTATGTTAGATCATGCACAGACAAACATGCCACCTGGCATAAAATGTCATAGCTAACATTTCCTCATGATGTAAGTGGTACCCCTCATCTGAGTCTCCCTAAATAACACTTTACAGTGCTGTGAAAAAGTGTTTGCCCCCTTGGCCCTTTACGTTAGATTTTTAGATCGAAGAAATTGTGCAAAGTGCAGGTTTTGAGTGTTGTATCACCAGTTAGACAGCTTCATAATGAGATTTGATGTTTTGTTGAAAGAAAATTATTCTCTGTGCAACTCCACTATGAAGGCAGGAGTGGTGATACAAAATGCAAAACTTGCACTATGCACAATCTCTTCAATCACAGCCACAGAAATCTATAACTTCTTCAGGGTTGTCCTGGTGTCTTGGTGGCTTTCCTCACGCTTCACCTTCTTATACAGTCACTCAGTTTTTGAGAACTATCTACTCCACACAGATTTATCATAGAGTACTATACTGTTTATATTTCTTCATAATTCATGTAAATAATGTCCAAGACATAGTCAGTGTCTTGGTAATGTTCACGTATCCATCCCCTGAGTTGTCCAAAGAAAACTGTATATAAAAGTGATGGTTTACATGTGCTATACTAAAGGGGGCGCTTACTTATTCCAGGGCTGTGAAAACTCCGCGGGATTCCGCGGATTTCATCATGGGCGGGGTGGGTGTGGGGGGGTGTTAGTGTTGTACTCTTTAATCGTGATCGTTACTGAGATTTTAAAATGCTTATCGCAAAGCGTTCTTTTTTTTTTACGACATCATGCGAGCTTTATAAGTCCGCGGACACTGATCTGTATGTTACAGATACAAAACAGTTTCCTCGGATCCGCGGAGTTTCGAGGAGAAAAAATGCCACTCAAAGCCTGACTGTTACGACAGTTGTCGTAAAGCGGGACTGGTTGGTTGCTGCGGTGACACTGTGTGGCTCCTGTGTGAAGCTTAGCTAAACGTAGCATGTGGACATCGCAAACTTTTAGAACTTTCAAGTTTTTAAAAGAAGAATTTTGCAGCATGTCTGTGTCACGGAGCGACATAAGACAGAGCGAAGATGTCGAGAAAGAGGGTTTGAAAAAGTCTGACAAGGACAAGAATCCGTGGAATGGTTGCTGGCTTCATGAACACACCTGAAAGATAAACGGGAAAAGCGAACTGGTAATTTTTTTTTCTCTCTCTGGAAAATAAACATTGTGCTATTCAAACAGAATTTCAGAAAAGATTATGTGCCTCTTTCTTTCATTAATCAAGACTTTTTCATTGAAAAAAAAAAGACATTGTGGCTTTGAATGAAATTAGGCTACAATGAATTTACACAACAATGTCAATTAGTTTTTATTAATGTAGACTTTTTTCATGGGGAAAAAAAGACACTGTGGCTTTGAGTGGATTTACAGGAATTTACACAAGAATGTGTTTTGTTTTGTTTTTTTTACTGTAAGGTATGTTATTGATACTTTACCATGATTTTTAAAATATTCTACAAGCTTTAGCTGTGGTTTTTTACATGATTTAACAGTCTTCATAAGTTTCATGTAGTTTAATTGTTCTGAGTTAATGCATAATTTGGTTTACAATTAAAAGGAAAATTATTCCAGGTCTTACTTCCACGTCATATTCTGTTATTCCAACATGATCATTGATGGTTCTAATGAAACGTTGAATCTAGGATAATTTAAATATGCACTAATTTTGAGATTTGTTCTTCCAGGAGATGTTGAAAATGTATCAGTAGATGAAAATTTAATTTGGTTTCTGTGGCCCCACAAGCAGTGGTGGGCACAGATAACCAAAAAATTAACTTCGATAACAGATAATCAGATAACTGAAAAGTTATCTTCGATAAAGATAAAACAGTAAACCACCCAAAAATGTATCGTAAGTTACAGATAACCGATAACAGATAAATTCCAATACTATCTCTGGCACATTTACAACTACTAATAAAACAAATTTAATAGCTTCTAGTAATATTAAAAGTAACAACAGATATATCAACTTATTGTTCAATATAAAAAGATGAACACTCGTTTTGCTGGCCTTGATATGTTGCGCTTTATAAAATTGTTCATGGACTGGCACCTTCCTACCTGGCGGACTTGGTTAAGCCCTACATACCTGCGAGGCCGCAGGGCTTCTGTGTTCCGAGGATGAACAAAAAGTCTATGGGGTATAGAGCCTTCTCCTACCGTGGTCCAGCTCTTTGGAACGCTCTACCTGCTGTTATTCGGCAGTCTGACACGGTGGAGATTTTTAAATCAAGACTGAAGACCCACTTTTTTAGATTGTCTTATCATTAATTTTTTTAATCTTTGTGTTTGCTTTGTAATTTCTTTTCATTCTACTGTGTTTTATCTTTTTACTGTGCTTTTCTTGCTTTTAATTTTGATTTTAGATTAATTTGTGTTGTGAATTATGTGAAGCGCCTTGGGGTGACTTTGTCGTGATTTGGCGCTATATAAAGAGCCAACCGATTCAACTACAGAAATTTTTGAAGCCACATAGTTTTGAAGAGTACATGGACTTTGTTTCAAAGCCTAATTCCACAGTTCCAGGGTGGGAACATTTTGGACCGAAGTCAAATCAGCGGGGAGAACCCAACGTGAACGAGCCAGTATGTTGACTTTACAGCCCCAATTCCAATGAAGTTGGGACGTTGTGTACATTGTAAATAAAAACAGAATACAATGATTTGCAAATCCTCTTCAACCTATATTCAATTGAATACACCACAGAGACAAGATATTTAATGTTCAAACTGATAAATTTTATTGTTTTTGTGCAAATATTTGCTCATTTTGAAATGGATGCCTGTAACACGTTTCAAAAAAGCTGGGACAGTGGTATGTTTACCACTGTGTTACATCACCTTTCCTTCTAACGACACTCAATAAGCGTTTGATAGCAATCTGGATGGTCTCTTTCCTCTTTTGTCTGGAGGACACAACGTCCATGATTTCCAAAAACAATTTGAAATGTGGACTCATCAGGCCACAGCACACTTTTCCACTTTGCGTCTGTCCATTTCAAATGAACTCGGGCCCAGAGAAGGTGGTGGCGTTTCTGGATGTTGTTGATGTATGGCTTTCACTTTGCATGGTAGAGTTTTAACTTGCACTTGTAGGTGTAGCGACGAACTGTGTTAACTGACAATGGTTTTCTGAAGTGTTCCTGAGCCCACATGGTAAGCTCCTTTACACAATGATGTTGGTTTTTAATGCAGTGCCGCCTGAGGGATCAAAGGTCACGGGCATTCAATGTTGGTTTTTGGCTTTGCCGCTTACGTGTAGAAAGTTCTCCAGATTCTCTGAATCTTCTCATTATATTATGGACTGTAGATGATGGAATCTCTAAATTACTTGCAATTGAACATTGAGAAACATTGTTCTTAAAATGTTGGAATATTTTTTTTTTCCCCGCAGTTGTTCACAAAGTGGTGATCCTCGCCCCATCTTTGCTTGTGAATGGCTGAGACTTTTGAGGATGCTCCTTTTATACCCAATCATGACACTCACGATTAGTGTCCTCAGTTCCTAAACGCTTGAGTGTTGTTAGAAGGAAAGGTGATGTAACACAGTGGTAAATATACCACTGTCCCAGCTTTTTTGAAATGTGTTGCAGGCATCCATTTCAAAATGAGCAAATATTTGCACAAAAACAATGTTTATCATTTTGAACATTAAATATCTTGTCTTTGTGGTGTATTCAATTGAATATAGGTTGAAGAGGATTGCAAAACATTGTATTCTGTTTTTATTTACATTTTACGCAACGCCCCAACTTCATTGGAGTTGGGGTTGCATTTTAAACCAGTGACAATGAAAACTAGAAATGCAACCAACCTGAAAATGCAGCTTAAACATCACCATCCCATCCAGTTTTCCCAGTTGGGAACAAAAACTGCAGACTGATGTGGCAAGCCCCCCCCCCCCCCCCCCCCCCCAAACCATATTATTATGCTATATCATATCAGTAGCATAAAATCATCTTAAAATATTGTCAGCAATAATACTGCAATATTATTGTGATATGATATTCTTAGGCAATATATCATCCAGTAAAATTTGCTATTAGGCTTACTTCTCAGGACAGAGCCCAGAAAGTCTGGAAAGTCGGTCTGTAGGGGTCAGTGCCTGCCAAAAATAGTCCCAAGGAAAGAGAACTGGTGACTGGCACACGGGCAGCCAAGGCTCTCTGATGTACGTGGGGAGCAAACACTTGCTCGTGTGGGCCAGTTCAACAGAAGAACTACTGTAGCTCACATTACTGAAACAGTTGATGTTGATTCTGATAGAAAGGTGTCAGAACACATGGTGCCTCAACAGGCTGTTTTGCTGGCAAAGGAGTGACTTGCACAATAAGCCAGGTGGTCACAGTGTTACTATGGCTGATTGGTGTAGATGATGGCATATTTGTTTTTCCACTTAGAAAATGTAACATTACAAAAAGATTTTGTCAAGCTGAGAAGTATTCGTATGTGTTGTACTATACTGCTGATATATTTATAATTGAAACTCCTTGTTCAATCATACCTGCAATGTCAACATGTTTTTTCCCCCTTTTTTTTTTTTTTTAACAAGGTCTTCCTCCTTCATTTCCAGTGGAGAGTACGCTGTGTCATCCACCTCCAAGGATAACTCTAAAGCTGAAAATGCCAAAATCCTCAGGGCGTGGAACAGGAACTTCCAGTACAAAGTCTGTTAATGGTCCGCTCTGCCCGGACAATAGTGGGAATGTTGCTGGTCACGATCGTGAGGGACTTGGTCAGGGAAAACCTCAGCTACATGGCCGAGGCAAGAGAGATGAGCACTCTAACGGCCTGCTGTCTTCCTCAAGTCACTCAAGTAACCTGCCGTTGCCCGTTAAACCAACAGGAAAACCTTTAGCTCTGCATGCTGCCCTCCATGGCCACTCATCGAGTAGTAATGGCAAACATGACCCAGACAGAGCAAATGCTGCCAGAACTAACGGTGTCTTTGAAAAGTTGGTGATACAGAAAGATAATTCTTGCCAGACACCCAGTCATCAGGATGGTCCTAAAGAGGGTTTAGGGAAGGGTGCATTCCGCAAGGCTGCCATGGAACACTTTGGTAGATCCTTCAAAGAGGCAACCATTAGTTTGGTGCGGACGACGGAGGACCTGTGGCTCTCTGACAAACTGAGCCGTAAGGACTCGGCCAAAGAGAAACTATGGGCTAAGCCTGTGACAGAAAACAAAGCTCGAAGCAGGCGTTCATACCAGGAAAGTGACGGGTACTGCCCTGACGTGGAGCTGAGTGACTCTGAGCCAGAAGCCAAAGGAAGGCACCGGCGGCAACTCAGGCTCCCGCCACCAGGTGCACCCAGAAGTGACTGTCGCAAAGGAACAAGCCAAGAGAAGCAGTCTCTCGGTTCCAGAGCCCCAATGCACAGGTGATGGCTGTCTGCTGCCTCTGTTTGCTATCACTGTCATCCCCCATCTGAAGACATCATCAGGGATCAGACCAAGCTGTGGTGCTAACTCTGCCATGCACACGGGGCACCACAGTACGGAGTCCGGAGAGGATTCTCTGTTGCCATGTGTCATTGTGCAGCTTCAACATGGTTTGAGACAATTAATTCTGCTCTGTTTTCTGGGATTGTCAAGCCTTTCTTTTTATTTGTACTGAACACAGATTTATCAGTCCCCTACACCCACACACACACACACACACACTTCAAATTAGCCTTTGCCTGAAACTGTTGTACATTTGATTGAATGTATGCCAACATCACAAATGTTCCACTGTTCTTAAATGAAACTTGAGATGCCTGCTTTGTCTGAGACCATAAATTAAAACTGATGTAGCAGACAGAAATTTGATATCTTGTATATTATGTTATAGGTGACAAACTGCTGAGTCATGACTTAAATGAGTTGTTACTTCTGTCAATACAATTTGACACTTCAGATTCTTTAGCTTTGCAGGCAAAGAGATACCAAACAAAAAGGAAGACTACCGGCTGTCTCCAAACAAATATGTGTACAAGCAAAGATCATTGTGTTCTCCATTTGTCCTCCAGTCATGTAGTTAAATGTAAATGTGGCTACATGACATTTTCTGGATCTGGAATTTTTGGTTTTTGTAGTCATCACTACATAACTGGTTTCACAATCATCCCATAATTGGCCTTTATTATTGCCAAAATTGAACTTGAAATGCCTTTTTATTTTTATTAAGTTTCTTTTTCTTTTAAATGTCTGACATTCGGTGTACTTGATGACAATAAATTACATGGCATAACTGGTTTCCACACGATTGTGACAATTTTTTGTGTGTTTAAGGGTTGTGAAATCCATCTTCTACCGCTTAGTCCAATTAAGGGTCGCGGGGGGCTGGAGCCTATCCCAGCAGTCATAGAGCGCAAGGCGGGGTACACCCAGGACAGGACGCTAGTCTGTCGCAGGGCCACAAACAGACACACCCACACACACCTAAGGACAATTTTAAAGATTCCAATCCACCTAACCTGCATGTCTTTGGATGTGGGAGGAAGCCGGAGCACCCGGAGGAAACCCACGCAAACACGGGGAGAACATGCAAACTCCACACAGAAAGGCCACGGGAATTGAACCCACAACCTTCTCGCTGTGAGGCAACAGTGCTAACCACTAAGCTGCCGGGATGTGAAATCTTAAATTGAAATTTTATGGTCTCGGAGATCAATGTATATTCTCAAAGGGGGGTTTAGTTACCTGTCTCTGCAAGGAGATTGGTGTTTCTAAAGCCAAAATACTCAAATTGATTCAGTAAGACGGACGCTATTTGATGTTTCTGCGCATGTGTGGCTTAGTTCTGCTTGCTCACCTGATCTGTCACACGCTTCACATTGGTTTAAAAAGAATAAAATCGACTGTCTCATTGTATTAGCCCCATTAAGGTCAAGGCTAAAGCTAGCTATAGAATGTCTGAAAATACAGTTGCAGATGTTTCAGAAGAATTTAGATGGCAAGATCAAGTCAGTTTTATTTATATAGCGCCAAATCACAACAGTTGCCCCAAGGCGCTTTATATTGTAAGGTAAGGCCATACAATATGGAAAAACCCCAACGGTCAAAACGACCCCCCTGTGATCAAGCACTTGGCGACAGTGGGAAGGAAGAAACCTCCAGCAGAACCTGGCTCAGGGAGGGGCAGTCTTCTGCTGGGACTGGTTGGGGCTGAGGAGAGAATCAGGAAAAAGACATGCTGTGGAAGAGAGCAGAGATCAATCACTATTGATTAAATGCAGAGTGGTGCATACAGAGCAAAAAGAAACAGTGCATCATGGGAACCTCCCAGCAGTCTAAGTCTATAGCAGCATAACTAAGGGATGGTTCAGGGTCACCTGATCCAGCCCTAACTATAAGCTTTAGCAAAAAGGAAAGTTTTAAGCCTAATCTTAAAAGTAGAGAGGGTGTCTCTCCCTGATCTGAATTGGGAGCTGGTTCCAGAGAAGAGGAGCCTGAAAGCTGAAGGCTCTGCCTCCCATTCTACTCTTGCAAACCCTAGGAACTACAAGTAAGCCTGCAGTCTGAGAGCGAAGCGCTCTATTGGGGTGATATGGTACTATGAGGTCCATAAGATAAGATGGGACCTGATTATTCAAAACTTTATAAGAAGAAGAAATTTAAATTCTATTCTAGAATTAGCAGGAAGCCAATGAAGAGAGGCCAATATGGGTGAGATATATGCTCTCTCCTTCTAGTCCCTGTCAGTACTCTAGCTGCAGCATTTTGAATTAACTGAAGGCTTTTCAGGGAACTTTTAGGACAACCTGATAATAATGAATTACAATAGTCCAGCCTAGAGGAAATAAATGCATGAATTAGTTTTTCAGCATCACTCTGAGACAAGACCTTCTAATTTTAGAGATATTGCGCAAATGCAAAAAAGCAGTCCTACATATTTGTTTAATATGCGCATTGAATGACATATCCTGATCAAAAATGACTCCAAGATTTCTCACAGTATTACTAGAGGTCAGGGTAATGCCATCCAGAGTAAGGATCTGGTTAGACACCATGTTTCTAAGATTTGTGGGGCCAAGTACAATAACTTCAGTTTTATCTGAGTTTAAAAGCAGGAAATTAGAGGTCATCCATGTCTTTATGTCTGTAAGACAATCCTGCAGTTTAGCTAATTGGTGTGTGCCCTCTGGCTTCATGGATAGATAAAGCTGGGTATCATCTGCATAACAATGAAAATTTAAGCAATGCTGTCTAATAATACTGCCTAAGGGAAACATGTATAAAGTGAATAAAATTGGTCCTAGCACAGAACCTTGTGGAACTCCATAATTAACCTTAGTCTGTGAAGAAGATTCCCTATTTACATTAACAAATTGTAATCTATTAGATAAATATGCTTCAAACCACCGCAGTGCAGTGCCTTTAATACCTATGGCATGCTCTAATCTCTGTAATAAAATTTTATGGTCAACAGTATCAAAAGCAGCACTGAGGTCTAACAGAACAAGCACAGAGATGAGTCCACTGTCTGAGGCCATAAGAAGATCATTTGTAACCTTCACTAATGCTGTTTCTGTACTATGATGAATTCTAAAACCTGACTGAAACTCTTCAAATAGACCATTCCTCTGCAGATGATCAGTTAGCTATTTTACAACTACTCTTTCAAGAATTTTTGAGAGAAAAGGAAGGTTGGAGATTGGCCTATAATTAGCTAAGATAGCTGGGTCAAGTGATGGCTTTTTAAGTAATGATTTAATTACTGCCACCTTAAAAGCTTGTGGTACATAGCCAACTAATAAAGATAGATTGATCATATTTAAGATCGAAGCATTAATTAATGGTAGGGCTTCCTTGAGCAGCCTGGTAGGAATGGGGTCTAATAGACATGTTGATGGTTTGGATGAAGTAACTAATGAAAATAACTCAGACAGAACAATCGGAGAGAAAGAGTCTAACCAAATACCGGCATCACTGAAAGCAGCCAAAGATAACGATATGTCTTTGGGATGGTTATGAGTAATTTCTTCTCTAATAGCTAAAATTTTATTAGCAAAGAAAGTCATGAAGTCATTACTAGTTAAAGTTAAAGGAATACTCGGCTCAATAGAGCTCTGACTCTTTGTCAGCCTGGCTACAGTGCTGAAAAGAAACCTGGGGTTGTTCTTATTTTCTTCAATTAGTGATGAGTAGTAAGATGTCCTAGCTTTATGGAGGGCTTTTTTATAGAGCAACAGACTCTTTTTCCAGGCTAAGTGAAGATCTTCTAAATTAGTGAGACGCCATTTCCTCTCCAACTTACGGGTTATCTGCTTTAAGCTGCGAGTTTGTGAGTTATACCACGGAGTCAGGCACTTCTGATTTAAAGCTCTCTTTTTCAGAGGAGCTACAGCATCCAAAGTTGTCTTCAATGAGGATGTAAAACTATTGACGAGGTACTCTATCTCACTCACAGAGTTTAGGTAGCTACTCTGCACTGTGTTGGTATATGGCATTGGAGAACATAAAGAATGAATCCTTAAACCTAGTTACAGCGCTTTCTGAAAGACTTCTAGTGTAATGAAACTTATTCCCCACTGCTGGGTAGTCCATCAGACTAAATGTAAATGTTATTAAGAAATAATCAGAAGTGAGTTTTCAGGGAATACTGTTAAGTCTTCAATTTCCATACCATAAGTCAGAACAAGATCTAAGATATGATTAAAGTGGTGGGTGGACTCATTTACATTTTGAGTGAAGCCAATTGAGTCTAATAATAGATTAAATGCAGTGTTGAGGCTGTCATTCTCAGCATCTGTGTGGATGTTAAAATCGCCCACTATAATTATCTTATCTGAGCTAAGCACTAAGTCAGACAAAAGGTCTGAAAATTCACAGAGAAACTCACAGTAACGACCAGGTGGACGATAGATAATAACAAATAAAACTGGTTTTTGGGACTTCCAATTTGGATGGACAAGACTAAGAGTCAAGCTTTCAAATGAATTAAAGCTCTGTCTGGGTTTTGGATTAATTAATAAGCTGGAATGGAAGATTGCTGCTAATCCTCCACCTCAGCCCGTGCTACGAGCATTCTGACAGTTAGTGTGACTCGGGGGTGTTGACTCATTTAAACTAACATATTCATCCTGCTGTAACCAGGTTTCTGTAAGGCAGAATAAATCAATATGTTGATCAATTATTATATCATTTACTAACAGGGACATAGAAGAGAGAGATCTAATGTTTAATAGACCACATTTAACTGTTTTAGTCTGTGGTGCAGTTGAAGGTGCTATATTATTTTTTCTTTTTGAATTTTTATGCTTAAATAGATTTTTACTGGTTATTGGTGGTCTGGGAGCAGGCACCGTCTCTACAGGGATGGGGTAATGAGGGGATGGCAGGGGGAGAGAAGCTGCAGAGAGGTGTGTAAGACTACAACTCTGCTTCCTGGTCCCAACCCTGGATAGTCACGGTTTGGAGGATTTAAGAAAATTGGCCAGATTTCTAGAAATGAGAGCTGCTCCATCCAAAGTGGGATGGATGCCGTTTCTCCTAACAAGACCAGGTTTTCCCCAGAAGCTTTACCAATTATCTATGAAGCCCACCTCATTTTTTGGGTGGGCCCACCTCAAGATGGGAAATGTCACTTTAAAAAAAGGACATGGGCAGAGGTAAGTATAAGTTGATAGAAGATTAAAACAACTCTGATACTTTCATCAACAGGTGTCAGTCGTTTGGGCATCACCCAAACATGCATGCTGGCCCATTTTAAAATGTGTGTGGATGTGAGTAATACAGACAGTAATAATGAAAACTGTCCAAATGTAGTAAAAATGGGGCTTTTCCAGCTTGGTTCCATGGTCCTTCATTGTGTGTCTGTCAGATATAGTGGCGTGTAAAGCAGTGGGATTGTAGTTCAGCACATCCAAATCTCAGACTGGTTTGCCACTGGATTATGATGACTTTGACCTCCTTTTGGCTGAAAGTTGCTGGAAACTTGTGTTCACACAGCAAGCAAAACTTTGAATTTACCATTCTTTGTTCCATCCCCAGTGGTGATGATTGGGAACTTTGTGTAGTGATACCAATAAGATTGCGGAACCATACGGGTGTAACAAACTTCTTTTACAGGCAAACTGGACTCATGAGCAATGTAAGGAATTTTGGGAGTTTGCTGTGGATCCTTTGATCCTACTCATTGAATGTAGCTGTTTTGGTATCTGATGAGGATGTGCCTTGGACACCTGTTTTTACAGATTCATTCAACTGGGAATAGATCTCAAACTCAAGTCTCACCTGGGCAGCACAGTGGGTTAGTGGTTAGCACTGGTGCCTTGCAGGAAGAAGGTCATGGGCCTTTCTGTGTGGAGTTTGTATGTTCTCCCTGTCTGTGTGGGTTTCCTCCCACAATCAAAAACATGCTTATTTAGGGTCTGCTCCTTTCACTGCCCCTGACCAAGGCAGGGTCTCCACATTTGGAGTTCGTCCCCAGGTGCCGTACTGTGGCTGCCCACTGCTCCTAGTGGTTGGATTGTGTCGAACTGCAATTAAGATGGGTCTCCTGTGGAACCAGCTCCCAATTCAGATCAGGGAGACAGACACCCTCTCTACTTTTAAGATTAGGCTTAAAACTTTCCTTTTTGCTAAAGCTTATAGTTAGGGCTGGATCAGGTGACCCTGAACCATCCCTTAGTTATGCTGCTATAGACTTAGACTGCTGGGGGGTTCCCATGATGCACTGAGTGTTTCTTTCTCTTTTTGCTCTGTATGCACCACTCTGCATTTAATCATTAGTGATCGATCTCTGCTCCCCTCCACAGCATGTCTTTTTCCTGGTTCTCTCCCTCAGCCCCAACCAGTCCCAGCAGAAGACTGCCCCTCCCTGAGCCTGGTTCTGCTGGAGGTTTCTTCCTGTTAAAAGGGAGTTTTTCCTTCCCACTGTAGCCAAGTGCTTGCTCACAGGGGGTCGTTTTGACCGTTGGGGTTTTACATAATTATTGTATGGCCTTGCCTTACAATATAAAGCGCCTTGGGGCAACTGTTTGTTGTGATTTGGCGCTATATAAAAAAATTGATTGATTGATCCAGGTCCACTGGTTAATTTCAGAGGTCATGTGATCACTCCTGTACATCTGGTTGCCTGTGAACACGAAACCAAGCTCACAGTTTCATCCTGGGTCAGAAATGTGAGAAAATTTTCATTCTAACATAAACTTATCTGCTGTTTCAGTTTCTGTCAAGACCAGGTGAGTTATAAGTCCCGCCTCATTTTCACCTTGTGACATCACAAAGCTTTTCCATTGCACCTACAGAGCAGGACAATTCTAGCATAACGTGGCCATAAAAAAAATTCAGAAATAATCAAATTTCTAAGTATAAGGAGTTTGAGATGAATTGTGTGTTATTACATGATTGTCTTCATGTGAAACCAAAGCTATTTTGTCCTCATAGTTTTCAAGTGAAAGGATTTTTTTTTAATGTAAGGAAGCATATTTTGTCATAGTGGTCATATCAAAGTGATGAAAGGATATTAGTACATCGAAGGTACTGTGCTTGCTCTAAGCATGATACTATTAAACCATCTGAATAACAAAAGAGACAAATTTCCTCATTGTACTTGGTACGAGGACTGATTGCTCTCCTGTCACTCACAATTCCACGCCCATCTCAATCGAAGCCACGCCCTCCCACGCCAGAACGGGGCCAAAAGTTTGAAACAAAAAATATCTGAAGGTGAAAAAAAAAACGAAGTATGAATGAAAATAAATTATTTTATCGAAATAATTACAGAGCTGAATCAAAAATGTATTTAAACTGAAACTTTAAACTTTTTAAATGATTATAAAATTCAAGAACAAACATCGAATTTTCAGTTTCAAAATTTATTTTTTCAATCTTTTTTTATTTTCAGATTACAAAACTTTTGGCCTGGATTTAGCTCCATATATCTGTACCCAAGACAAAACAAATGTCAGAAAAGAGTCTGTTTCTATAAGTAGTTTGTCACTAATGTAACAGCGGTTTGCCAAGAAATCCAAAATTATGGCAGAGGGGCGCGTGGATCTAAAATACCCATAATGCATCAGGTGTTCTGCAGCTTTCTGTTTTGAGGTGGAGAGACAAAAATATCAACCAATTTTGGCAGGTAAGTTTATCACAGATTATGTTTTTCCGAAAAAATTTTTTTTTTAAAAACCGATCCAAATCCAAGCTAATGGTGATCTATTAAAATTGACTACAGGCGTTAACAGGCGTAGAAAATACACTGGTTGTGTCTCAGTTTGGGGGCCGTATCCTGGAAGACCTGGCCTTCCGAGACCGTGGAGGGTGAACCAAACTTTGTGAGAGTCCAGCTCTGCCGATAGCGTCATTAGCTTATCCTGGCTCTACCCCTTGTTGCACCCTGCTCAGCGTGCCGGGCTCGTTGGAGCGACAACACACAGAATGTGTCTCTTCCCAGATAGATCTCGTTCAGTGCAGCTTCTTGTTCTGAGTTTAACACCAAGTTAACACCCAAGTCTTTCATCCCCAACTGTAAATGGTAATCAAACCATTCCAATCATATCTTTCTGAACTCTTCCGCATAAACTCCATCGTGTCAATGTTTACAATGGTGCTTGATCTTTAACAGGTGAAGTTGCCCATAAACTACTTTCTTAAATATTTATTACGGCCACTCTTAAAACTTCAGTTATCTTCATAATTTTCATAATTTTATTACTGGTAAATTTTAGAATTAATTTAGATAAGATATACTTGTTGCTTAGCAACCTTGACAGCAGCGCAGCACTACCGCACTCTCACGAGCGCCACTAGCTTAACTTATGGCACCTAAAATTGGATGCGCTCATTTTGTCCGAACAACTGTCCAGTTTCTGGGTATTCTGTGTTAGTACGCGCCCGCGGCCGACGTGCTTGATGAATTCCTGCGCAGAAAGTAGTTCCCAGATAATTGTGATATATTCCTGTGAGATCATGAGTATATACTCATCTAAATGAATTCTAAAATTTACCAGTAATACAATTATAAAGATAACTGAAGTTTTAATAGTGGCTGTAATAAATATTTAAGAAACTTAAAGTTTATGAGCAACTTCACGTGTTATTGTTCAAGCACATTGTAAACATTGACACGATGGAGTTTGATGCGGAAGAGGTCAGAAAGATACGATTGGAATGTTTTGATTACCATTTACAGTTGGCGATGAAAGACTTGGGTGTTAACTTCGTGTTGAAGTCAGTACAAAAGCTGCACTGAAAGAGATTTATCTGGGAAGAGACACACTCTGTGTGTTGTCGCTCCAACGAGAGCGGCACGCTGAGCAGGGTGGCGAAAGTCGTCTGGCAAGCTCAATCTGTGGGCACAAGCTATATCCCACAATGCCCAAATAGCAGAGATGTCGGTCCAATGACAGCGGCACTCTGAGCAGGGTGGCACTCTACAAGCTAGCGTAATGGGCTGAAGTAACATGCAGTGTAATCATTTTCAGAACCGTACACATGGAGCCTGAAATTGTCCCCCTTGTTGTTACTCTCAAACTTAACTAACCATTTTGTGTTGAGTGGGACAAATCACATAATGGCATGGGATTGTTTGAGTCAGACGTACACCTGTGTATCCTTCGTTTTCAGGAGGAAAGAAGGCTGCATTCGTCGACCACGTCAGCAAAGGATGCAACCCCTGACAGCCAGGGACTGCATTAAAAGCTGTAATCATACTGGCGCAACTCTGCTGCCACGTCGAAGGATCTTAGGAGTGTTTGTGCAATTTACAGTGTTTCTTCTGTTTTTTGAAGAAATTATTACTATTTATTTGCAATCCAAAATGGTGTCTGAACATGTGGAAATCTGCATGCATGAGCAGAAGTTATTGGGAGTACGGTGTTGGAAAAAGTATGGTGGTGGAAAAAGTGGGGTGAAATGGGCTTGATGGTAGATGAGGAGGGGTTTGTTTGAAAAATTTGTGATCAGGTGACTCACCATCTGTGGTCCAGTGACCCTTAATCTGTTTACAGTAGAGTCAAAGCATTTTGTGCGTCCAACTCTGCATCTTGTCTTGCTGCACTTCTTAACAGGATTCAATCCCAGTTCCTTGCCACTCAACAAGTGGAGCAGTCTGGTTTCACACCCGAGAAGTCAACTATTGACTGCATCCTAACTCTGCAAGTACTAATTGAATGCAAGGATGACTGTTGGCAGTGCTTCATGATTTGGTTGACTGCACTGCTCTCTGGAACATCATGAGAGTTTGCAGTATCGCCAACACGTTACTGGCTACCGTAGACAGCTTATACATAACTTCTATGAGTGCTGGTTGGAGAGGGGCAGAATCTCTCATTGTTTTCCAGTAAATACAAGCGTTCATTCAGGAGGTGTTCTGGCGGCTACACTATTTAACATTTGCATAGAGTGAGTGTTTGGTATGGCTGTGCAGACCAGCGGTTTAGTAGGTGCGTTTGTTGGTGAGGTAACTTTATAGACCTTGACTTCATAAGGAATGGATGATCCTCATGAAATTAGTCTATGCCCCTGATTGTAACACTTTAGAAGCTGAGGGCAGAATTGGTGTGTCTGGGTATGCAATTGCCTGCCGTCCCCTCCAAGTGGGGCTGTAGACTCTCATTCATTTCATGCTATAGAATCCTGGGATAAGCAGCAGTGGGCATCATGGTCAATATAGAACTTTGTTGTTCCTGTTTACACATTAGTCTCTATAGGTTCTGACACATTTCACTTAATTTTGTTTTAGCATTTTATCTTTAGCGTGCCACTTACTCAGAATCACAAGGCTTCTGCTTGCACCCCTGGATGTGTCTGCTAAAAGCTGAAGAAATGGATTCTCCAGATGGAAACCAGTTCAGCAGCCAGCACAGTGATGCAGTATCTTCTTTCAAAGCAAACATGCTGACAAACAGCGCTAAAAGCAACCTCAATCTGTAAGTAACCTTTGCACATCTACTGCAGTCCTGCTCCTCAGAATTATTGACATGTAAGTACAGAATTTAAAACATGTTCAGACATGAATGCAAATATACTGATTTTATAACCAGTATATTATATTATTAATCAGTACTGTCAAGTGAATGCAAAAATTAATCGAATTAATTACTAGCTTTGCAATTAATTCATCTAAATTCACATGCATCATTTATTTAAACTATCACCCATCAAATCGCAAGGCACATAAAAACATTATGGAAATGTAAAAAGAATGAACCAAAAAACATTTCACTCATATTAAAAGCAATTACAGAAATATTTTAATGTCTAAAAATAAACTGTGCAATCTATGAACTTTGCAAAAATGGTGCATCATGAACATACTGATAATGATTTGTTGGTGCACTACAGAATGTATTTTCAAAAGCTTTGTCACTTCAGCTAAGGTTGGTGTTGTGTGTGATGTAGCCATTTTTACTTTGCGATCCGTAATCCTGAGCTACTGAGAATGTGTTTGTGTGTGTGTGTGTGTGTGTGGGGGGGGGGGGCGTTTGAGGGTGCGGCTTTTTTCTGTTACATATGTCACAGAGGTGTTAAACAAGCTGTGTCAGTTATAAATTATCCTTAAATCAATCAATCAATCAATCAATTTTTTTATATAGCGCCAAATCACAACAAACAGTTGCCCCAAGGCGCTTTATATTGTAAGGCAAGGCCATACAATAATTATGTAAAACCCCAAACCCCAGCTGTCAAACACTTGGTGGTCATTATGACTTGACATTTGACTTGGGACTTGCTGATTCATTACTTGAGAAGAGACTTGATGGTGACTTCCTCCCACCTCTGCTAAAAACTGTGGGACCTTGGAAATGTTGAAATTAAATATCAAACACATGAAAATGTAAAAGGTAGCTAAAAGTGATTTGGCACAGTATGACCTCTTTAATAATTGTTTTTTTGGATCATAGATCATTTAATGATAAAATCTGCCTAATGAACATTAAAATCTGGATTAAATGTAATGAATTAAGCATTTTTACACAGTTTTGAACCTGTCAGAGGTCCATGTGGTATTGTTTAACATTTATTAAAATCTAACAAGCATTTCACTGCTAAATGTCAGATCATGCAAATGCCCCCCCCCCAGTGTTTGAGACATATCGTTGACAGTTAGAAAGCACTTCACCTACATGTGTCACTGAGCAGTGGGAAACATTAAAGAGGGTGTTTTGCTGCTCATGTCAGACAATAACAAGCTAATCCGTACACTGTGGATGTGCTGATAACCCATTATAAACAAAAACGTCTGATGCTTGCTGATGTTTACATCATTCAAAAAGGTGTCCAAGGCAAGCACCAGTTATTACTCCCAAATACATTCTTTATTTACTCACTAAGCAACTATACATAACAATTATATATAATAATATATTAAGTAAGTATGTCCCTTAGGGTACTATCTCACTGGGCTGCAACAGCTTGCAAACGGCATTTGCAAGGTATTTCACAATACATTCGCTAGGTGGTGCTTCTCCTTACATGAGTTGCATGGTATCACTTGGGCGTCACCTAAATTTTAACAGTTCGAAGTAGACGAGGTGACTGGCTCAAGAACCGGGGAGAACATCTATACACAGGAGGATGTTGTGTGCATTTGTGTGTGACTGTGCCACCCAAGAGCTCTTCGATGGCGTGGACTGCTGGACATTACATATTTTATCCTCCAGCTGCCCATCGCACGCCATCTGTGCATGACTGCAGCAGTCAAAGACCTCATCCTGAACTTGGCGATCGTGTGCTATTCATGCGTGACGCTGCCAGCCAGGACCTCTTTGATGGCGTGGACTACTGGGCATTACATATTTCATCCTGCAGGAAATCATTCTACAATTGAGTGCCCTGTTCACAGTTTACTTCCTGTTTTTTTTCCTCAGTGGAGCCAGGCTAGGCTTTGTTATTGTTATTTTATTATTAATTTTATTTTATTAGTATTTACAGGACTGTTCCTTCCTGGATACAGTCAGGAATTTCCACAGTGTCTGTTCAGATGGATAATAGCAAGATAATAGCAGCTGAGCACTTTGTGCGTCATTTGTACCACTTCAGTGAGATACCAACTGCGAATTTGTTGCTCATGCCCGTCTCCAACTACTCCTTAACATTCGTGGCCCAGCAAGATAATAGCCTTACAGCGTTTGCCTTGTTTCACTCTGGGTCAACACAGCAGATCAGAGGTGGATCTGCATGTTGATGTGCCACAAGTTTTCCACCAGATGCCCTACCTGACATAATTCCACATTACACTGAGAATGGGCAGGGATGGCCTTGAACCAGGAACCTTCCACACTGGAAACATGTAGGGATTGAAACCATTACATTTTGGACTGCATTTTAATAAAGGATTTTTTTTTTCTTGTTTAGAAGATAAGACATTTTGGGTGTTGACTTTAGTGTATACACTCCGAGTGTCACTGTAATAGTTGTTTTATGCTTACCACATGTACAGTATCTGTACATGTCTGGCTGTCTGAGTGGTGTCCAAAAAATGAGGTGGGCTTCATAGATAATTGGCAAAGCTTCTGGGGAAAACCTGGTCTTGTTAGGAGAGACGGCATCCATCCCACTTTGGATGGAGCAGCTCTCATTTCTAGAAATCTGGCCAATTTTCTTAAATCCTCCAAACCGTGACTATCCAGGGTTGGGACCAGGAAGCAGAGTTGTAGTCTTACACACCTCTCTGCAGCTTCTCTCCCCCTGCCATCCCCTCATTACCCCATCCCCGTAGAGACGGTGCCTGCTCCCAGACTACCAATAACCAGCAAAAATCTATTTAAGCATAAAAATTCAAAAAGAAAAAATAATATAGCACCTTCAACTGCACCACAGACTAAAACAGTTAAATGTGGTCTATTAAACATTAGGTCTCTCTCTTCTAAGTCCCTGTTGGTAAATGATATAATAATTGATCAACATATTGATTTATTCTGCCTAACAGAAACCTGGTTACAGCAGGATGAATATGTTAGTTTAAATGAGTCAACACCCCCGAGTCACACTAACTGTCAGAATGCTCGTAGCACGGGCCGGGGTGGAGGATTAGCAGCAATCTTCCATTCCAGCTTATTAATTAATCCAAAACCCAGACAGAGCTTTAATTCATTTGAAAGCTTGTCTCTTAGTCTTGTCCATCCAAATTGGAAGTCCCAAAAACCAGTTTTATTTGTTATTATCTATCGTCCACCTGGTCGTTACTGTGAGTTTCTCTGTGAATTTTCAGACCTTTTGTCTGACTTAGTGCTTAGCTCAGATAAGATAATTATAGTGGGCGATTTTAACATCCACACAGATGCTGAGAATGACAGCCTCAACACTGCATTTAATCTATTATTAGACTCTATTGGCTTTGCTCAAAAAGTAAATGAGTCCACCCACCACTTTAATCATATCTTAGATCTTGTTCTGACTTATGGTATGGAAATAGAAGACTTAACAGTATTCCCTGAAACTCCCTTCTGTCTGATCATTTCTTAATAACATTTACATTTACTCTGATGGACTACCCAGCAGTGGGGAATAAGTTTCATTACACTAGAAGTCTTTCAGAAAGCGTTGTAACTAGGTTTAAGGATATGATTCCTTCTTTATGTTCTCTAATGCCATATACCAACACAGTGCAGAGTAGCTACCTAAACTCTGTAAGGGAGATAGAGTATCTCGTCAATAGTTTTACATCCTCATTGAAGACAACTTTGGATGCTGTAGCTCCTCTGAAAAGAGAGCTTTAAATCAGAAGTGTCTGACTCCGTGGTATAACTCACAAACTCGTAGCTTAAAGCAGATAACCCGTAAATTGGAGAGGAAATGGCGTCTCACTAATTTAGAAGATCTTCACTTAGCCTGGAAAAAGAGTCTGTTGCTCTATAAAAAAGCCCTCCATAAAGCTAGGACATCTTTCTACTCATCACTAATTGAAGAAAATAAGAACAACCCCAGGTTTCTTTTCAGCACTGTAGCCAGGCTGACAAAGAGTCAGAGCTCTATTGAGCTGAGTATTCCATTAACTTTAACTAGTAATGACTTCATGACTTTCTTTGCTAACAAAATTTTAACTATTAGAGAAAAAATTACTCATAACCATCCCAAAGACGTATCGTTATCTTTGGCTGCTTTCAGTGATGCCGGTATTTGGTTAGACTCTTTCTCTCCGATTGTTCTGTCTGAGTTATTCTCATTAGTTACTTCATCCAAACCATCAACATGTTTATTAGACCCCATTCCTACCAGGCTGCTCAAGGAAGCCCTACCATTATTTAATGCTTCGATCTTAAATATGATCAATCTATCTTTGTTAGTTGGCTATGTACCACAGGCTTTTAAGGTGGCAGTAATTAAACCATTACTTAAAAAGCCATCACTTGACCCAGCTATCTTAGCTAATTATAGGCCAATCTCCAACCTTCCTTTTCTCTCAAAAATTCTTGAAAGGGTAGTTGTAAAACAGCTAACTGATCATCTGCAGAGGAATGGTCTATTTGAAGAGTTTCAGTCAGGTTTTAGAATTCATCATAGTACAGAAACAGCATTAGTGAAGGTTACAAATGATCTTCTTATGGCCTCGGACAGTGGACTCATCTCTGTGCTTGTTCTGTTAGACCTCAGTGCTGCTTTTGATACTGTTGACCATAAAATTTTATTACAGAGATTAGAGCATGCCATAGGTATTAAAGGCACTGCGCTGCGGTGGTTTGAATCATATTTGTCTAATAGATTACAATTTGTTCATGTAAATGGGGAATCTTCTTCACAGACTAAAGTTAATTATGGAGTTCCACAAGGTTCTGTGCTAGGACCAATTTTATTTACTTTATACATGCTTCCCTTAGGCAGTATTATTAGACGGTATTGCTTAAATTTTCATTGTTACGCAGATGATACCCAGCTTTATCTATCCATGAAGCCAGAGGACACACACCAATTAGCTAAACTGCAGGATTGTCTTACAGACATAAAGACATGGATGACCTCTAATTTCCTGCTTTTAAACTCAGATAAAACTGAAGTTATTGTACTTGGCCCCACAAATCTTAGAAACATGGTGTCTAACCAGATCCTTACTCTGGATGGCATTACCCTGACCTCTAGTAATACTGTGAGAAATCTTGGAGTCATTTTTGATCAGGATATGTCATTCAAAGCGCATATTAAACAAATATGTAGGACTGCTTTTTTGCATTTACGCAATATCTCTAAAATCAGAAAGGTCTTGTCTCAGAGTGATGCTGAAAAACTAATTCATGCATTTATTTCCTCTAGGCTGGACTATTGTAATTCATTATTATCAGGTTGTCCTAAAAGTTCCCTAAAAAGCCTTCAGTTAATTCAAAATGCTGCAGCTAGAGTACTGACGGGGACTAGAAGGAGAGAGCATATCTCACCCATATTGGCCTCTCTTCATTGGCTTCCTGTTAATTCTAGAATAGAATTTAAAATTCTTCTTCTTACTTATAAGGTTTTGAATAATCAGGTCCCATCTTATCTTAGGGACCTCGTAGTACCATATCACCCCAATAGAGCGCTTCGCTCTCAGACTGCAGGCTTACTTGTGGTTCCTGGGGTTTGTAAGAGTAGAATGGGAGGCAGAGCCTTCAGCTTTCAGGCTCCTCTCCTGTGGAACCAGCTCCCAATTCAGATCAGGGAGACAGACACCCTCTCTACTTTTAAGATTAGGCTTAAAACTTTCCTTTTTGCTAAAGCTTATAGTTAGGGCTGGATCAGGTGACCCTGAACCATCCCTTAGTTATGCTGCTATAGACGTAGACTGCTGGGGGGTTCCCATGATGCACTGTTTCTTTCTCTTTTTGCTCTGTATGCACCACTCTGCATTTAATCATTAGTGATCGATCTCTGCTCCCCTCCACAGCATGTCTTTTTCTTGGTTCTCTCCCTCAGCCCCAACCAGTCCCAGCAGAAGACTGCCCCTCCCTGAGCCTGGTTCTGCTGGAGGTTTCTTCCTGTTAAAAGGGAGTTTTTCCTTCCCACTGTAGCCAAGTGCTTGCTCACAGGGGGTCGTTTTGACCGTTGGGGTTTTACATAATTATTGTATGGCCTTGCCTTACAATATAAAGCGCCTTGGGGCAACTGTTTGTTGTGATTTGGCGCTATATAAAAAAATTGATTGATTGATCTGTCCCTTTAAATAGTAAGTCCATTTGGCTATTGACCTTTTTTGCACTTGTGGTTGCCACAGCAAATCTGAGGTGGATATGTATGTTGAATTGGCACCGGTTTTTACGCCGGTTGCCCTTCCTGACACAACTCTACATTACATGGAGAAATGTGGCAGGGATGGGGTTTGAACCAGGAACCTTCCACACTGAAACCAAGGGCACTAACCACTTGCCTACCACCCCCAAAGAAAATACATAAAGCATAAATATATTAGCCATTATTCACTCATCAGCTGTCTGTTTCTTTGAAATGACATCCACTGCCCAGTACATGTTGCTCTTTGTGATGTTTCAGCTATGATCACCTGACATGTGTGCTGATGAAGGTGCTGGATGAGTGTCCAGAAAATGCTGTGGATGTGATTGAGGATGTGAGCCTCGAGGTGAAGCGAAGTTTATTTAATGACAGTCACCAAAACTTCCAAGAGTTTCCACAGTCAACTGATGCTGAGCTTTTGGCTGAAAAGCAGCGCTTGCTGTATTCTCAGGGAGAGGATGATGACAGAGAGGAGAAACTGGTACTGAAAACATTTACAGCAGCCATTGCACACACGCACTTTTTCACCTCCACCAGACAGGTCATGTTTTCACCTGATAACTCAAAATTGTTTGTCACATATTTCATAGAACATGGTGGAGCAGCGTGGAAAAGAACACATTAAGTTGAAACCCAGGGATGTAGGTCAGGGGGAGGTGTTGCTTGTTCTTACACTGGTGGGTGGTGGCCTGCTGTCTCTTTGGGGTTCTGGATTCTGTCCAGCATTGGGGTTGGGGGTTTCTTTCCTGTGTCTCATGTTCATAGGGTAGCTTCACTCCCACATGTGACAGGGTTGCGTGTACTATGGGTCATTTTCTAGGGAGAATTTCATTCTGTGGCATTACTGCCTGTTTTTACTGTGCACATGACAATAAAAAAAACTCTTAACTTATTTACTTGGGTGGCAGGTCTGCTGTCAGTGCGGGGTAATGGCTCTGTCTCACCTACAGTGAGGAAAATAAGTATTTGAACACCCTGCGATTTTGCAAGTTCTCCCACTTAGAAATCATGGAGGGGTCTGAAATTTTCATCTTAGGTGCACGTCCACTGTAAGAGACATAATCTAAAAAAAATCCGGGAATCACAATGTATGATTTTTTTTAAATAATTTGTATGTTACTGCTGCAAATAAGTATTTCAACACCTTTGAAAATCAATGTTAATATTTGGTACAGTAGCCTTTGTTTGCAGTTACAGAGGTCAAACATTTCCTGTAGTTTTTCACCAGGTTTGCACACACTGCAACAGGGATTTTGGTCCACTCCTCCATACAGATCTTCTCCAAATCTTTCAGGTTTGGAGTTTCTGCTCCCTGCAAAGATTTTCTATTGAGTTCGGGTCTGGAGACTGGCCAGGCCACTCCAGGACCTTGAAATGCTTCTTATGGAGCCCCTCCTTAGTTGCCCTTGCAGTATGTTTGGGGTCATTGTCATGCTGGAAGACCCAGCCATGACCATGGGATGGTTTTCTTGGGGTTGTTCTCATCCTCTAAACATGGTAAGTGGAGTTGGCTCCAAAAAGCTCTATTCTGGTCTCATCTGACCACATGACCTTCTCCCATGCCTCCTCTGGATCATTCAGATGGTCACTGGTGAACTTCAAACGGGCCTGGACATGTGCTGACTTGAGCAGGGGGACCTTGCTGCCCTGCAGGATTTTAAACCATGACAGCATCATGTGTTACTAATGTAATCTTTGTGACTGTGGTCCCAGCTCTCTTTAGGTTATTAACCAGGTCCTCCTGTGTAGTTCTGAGCTTTCTCAGAATCATCCTTTCCCAGTGGTGGGCACAGTTCCGATAACCGATAATTATCGAAGATAATGTTTTCATTATCGGATTATCTTTTTAGATAACTTTAAAAACCATTATCAGACTAATTATCTTGCTATAAATTTTTGTCCGACACTTTTTAGAGCAATAACGTGGTAAATAAAGCTGAACAGCTACAAACATTTATAAAATTTTAAATCAGTTGAGCACCTACCTTGTAAATGTTTGGTAGCTGATGTGTATCCTCTGCAGGCAAAGGAGAATTGGTTCCCCCCCCCAAAAAAACTAATTTCTTTTAACCCCATACTAATACGAGGGCAATATCACCCAAGTCATCCAGAGGCATACATTTTTAACTTATGGTTCAACTTTTAACCAAACTAATATCGGACAAGTTATTTAAATTAACGTCATGTGTGAAGTTTTATAAAGTGAAAATATCAGATATATGTTTTAGTTTTAAAGTAATGTGCTAATTTTTAAGGTTTTAGTGTGGATATATGCTGTGCCCAGGTGCATTATGGGTGATAGGATACTCTCAGTACGTTCACGACATGAGAAATGCATTTGAAACACTCTGGTCAGGCTCTACGGACAACAGCATTAAACTCTAGTGCCTAAAACTCTCATAAATATATTCTCTGGGTTTATAGACGTTATTGTGTCTGCGTTTATTAAATTCCACGCATTTTAAATGTAGCACTCACGGATTATCTGGAATTTTTGTTTTGGCAAGTTTTCGAGGTCTCTACTGCCATGTACTGGCCAGTAGTGTTCAAGGCAGTATTGGCCCTGAAGCTGGGCTGATATATTTTCAATCACTGTACTCGGCTACAGCTCAAGGTGTACCACAGAACTGCACGTTGTGAGAGTTCGGAGCGCACGATTTATGTTCTCACACACATTGTACATTCAAAAACCACACATTGGACTTGTGTTTCCAGAAGCAAAACGTAAACACAAGCTTTTTTTTCAAACTTAATTTACAAAAACTCTCGATGGGGGTATGGAACCCGGGAGAGGTCACTTAAAGTGATATTTTTTCTGGCCATGATCATTTGTGTGCACGTTTTCCTTTAATTGAGCCCACAAATTAATAAAACGTGCTCTCAAATTAATAAAACATGCGCACGTTTTCCTGGCTGTAATACTTTGTGTGCATGTTTTCCTTTAATTTAGCCCTCGAATTAATAAAACGTGCGCATGTTTTCCTTTTGTTCAAATGAACTTCATAATATGACCTAAATTGTCATCCTCACGACGGAAAGACGCTTCGCCCTCAGCATCCTTTTTAATGTGCTTAAACTCCAGATGATGTCATGCTGGGTAGCTGGAGTTCTCTGTATGTCCTTGTGCACCCAAACCATGATGATACACTCTGACCAGATCCATTTCTAATGGGGAAATGTATTACACTGTCTCCTGGCTTGTTGGCTATTAGCCAACATTTATGTGTCAAGACAATATTGGGTGCATGTTTTACAAATTGTGTCCACGTTTAAGTAGATCGTGCCCTTGTTTTACTCAAACGATGCTTAAAACATGCGTACAATATAATAAAACATGCGCACAATATAATAAAATGAGCGCACATTCTCTCCACATGCAAAACATTTTGCGATGACACTTCCAGTGCTCTGTAAAAATGCCTGTTTTTACAAATAAAAAAAATTTAATATTTTACAAAAGCACATTTATCTGTAAACACCAACACACGACACGTCACATTAACGTGTTGGTTTACATAATGAATGACTCAACCAATCACTGTTTAGCAGAGGCACATTTTACCCAGAATCCTTTGCGATCTGTCTGTGTTTGTTACAAAACTTCAGAATTAGTGCATTATTCAACATTAAAAGATATATGTTTTAACTTTGTACAAATGACAGAATTGTTTGGGTCTGTTGTCGCTTTTGATGCTACCAGGAGCGATCGTGGTGTTAAAACTCAAATTCAGCTTGTTAGTAGTTGCAAATGTACCAGAGACAATACTGGAATTTATCGGTTATTGGTTATCTGTAACTTCGGACACATTTTTGGGTGGTTTATCATTTTATCTTTATCAAAGATAACTTTTCAGTTATCTGATTATCTGTTATCAAAGTTAATTTTTTGGTTATCTGTGCCCACCACTGTCCTTACCCCACAAAGTGAGATCTTGCATGGAATCCCAGACCGAGGGACATTGACAGTCATCTTGTGTTTCTTCCACTTTCTAATAAATAATCATAACAGTTGTTGTCTTCTACCAAGCTGCTTGCCTGTTGGCCTGTAGTCCGTCCCAGCCTTGTGCAGGTCTACAATTTTGTCCTTGGTGTCCTTAGACAGCTCTTTGGTCTTGGCTATGGTGGACAGGTTGGAGTGTGATTGATTGAGTATGTGAACAGGTGTCTTTTATACAGGTAACAAGTTCAAACAGGTGCAGTTAATACAGGTAAAGAGTGCAGAATAAGAGGGCTTCTTAAAGAAAAATTAACAGGTCTGTGTGAGCCAGAATTCTTGCTGGTTGGTAGGGGATCAAATACTTATTTGCAGCAGTAACATACAAATAAAATAAATTATTAAAAAATCATACATTGTAAACTGAACATGTCACGTGGCTTCCAACTGAGCGCTCCCACCGACCCCCACCCTTTTTGTTTATTTATTTTTCATTTATTTATTTATTTAATATTTTTTTATTTTATAATAAAAAAATAATAATAATAACTCTAATAAGGGTTCTTCACCTTGGTCACACCAGCCTACTCAACACCAAGGACTGGCCATGTTACGT
Organism: Thalassophryne amazonica; assembly: GCF_902500255.1. NCBI lineage: Eukaryota > Metazoa > Chordata > Actinopteri > Batrachoidiformes > Batrachoididae > Thalassophryne > Thalassophryne amazonica. The sequence goes on along the minus strand of NC_047112.1, from coordinate 99,450,387 downwards.
GGCTCCCAGCCAGGTGCTCCCATTACCCCCCCCCTTTTTTTTTTTCCCTATTAAGTACCTCGTTTGTAGTAGCACTTGTCTACTGTATACCAAGAACAACGTTCCTGCTTATGTTGGTCTGATTTATGACACCTCATCATGCTTATTCAGCTGGCAACTGAGTTCTGGACCTCTCTGTCTGCAAGCCATTGGACAAGGTCTACAGGGCAAGTTGCGCCACAGGAGACATGCGGCTTACAGCCCCAGCGGCTATCACGGTTTCTTATCGTTAACATCCTCTTCAACATGTTAAATATTGATTAACTTTCAATCCAGGGAGAATGAGTAGTTACACAGGGAAGTATATGCATGGAGTAGTGCATGGAAGAAGTATGCAGCTGCAGTTCGAGTCAGCTGCTTTTTGGGTAGTGGTAAGAAGGTCTGTTCTTTGGATGTTATGGGTAGGGTTGGGAGGGGGGGGAGAGGGTTCTGTTTCTTACAGCAAGCACACATGCAGGTCTATCTATTTCTTCTTATCTTCTGTGTGTCAGTACATGCATGTGCATATGTGTATGTATATGCATATATATAGTTTTTCTTCCTTTCCTTTACTCACTTAAATGGTAATGGCTAGACAAGTTAATTTGGTGAGCTGGAATGTCAGGGGTCTGAACCATGTAGTTAAGAGGAAAAAGGTGCTAACCCATCTGAAACAATTAAAGGCAGAAATTGTGTTTCTGCAGGAAACTCACCTGCAGTCATCTGAGCACTCTAAGTTATTTTCCAAATGGACAGGGCAGTGTTTTCATTCTACCTTCCAGGCTAGGGCAAGGGGGGTGGCCATTCTCATGTCTAGGGATGTACTGTTTGAACCAACTCACATCATAGCTGACAGAGATGGCAGGTTCTTAATTGTCTCTGGGAAACTCTTTGATACCAGTGTTGTCCTAGTTAACATTTATGCTCCAAATGTGGATGATGTTACCTTCTTTGAAAAAACTTTTTCCAAGTTTCCAGAGTTAGACTCACGCTACCTAATCATGGGCGGGGACTTCAATTGCTGGATGGACCCAGTACTAGATCACTCCTCTTCCAAGCCAGCTATGAGGACTAAGTCAGCCTCGTACATAGAATCGTTTTTGTCAGAGGGCGGAATCTCTGATGTTTGGCGCCATCTTCATCCTGATGATAGGGCATATTCCTTTTTCTCCCCCGTGCACAATACATTTACCAGGATAGATCATTTTTTTGTGGATGACAAAATTGCTCCCCAAGTCAGCTCATGTGACTATCAGAGTATAGTCATCTCCGACCATGCTCCTCTGACAATGTTAATGAATTTCCCCGGAATCCCAAACCCCTCAAGACATTGGCGATTTAATTCTACACTACTCTCAGATGATAGTTTTATCAAGTTTATAGAGGAACAGATCTCTCTATTTCTTGAAACTAATAATACTCCTGGCATATCTGCACTCTCAGTCTGGGAAGCACTCAAAGCCTATTTGAGAGGCCAAATTATCTCATATACAGCAAACTTCAAAAGAAAATCCCGGAAAGACCAATCAGACCTCCTATCTGAAATCCACAACACTGACAAGGAGTACGCAAAATACCAAACTCCTGAGCTTTATAACAAAAAGACTGAACTCAAAACCAGATTTGACCTCTTGACAACCTACCAAACACAAAACATTCTCCTGAAAACCAATTGCACACTGTATGAACACGGAGAGAAATCGGGGAAACTACTCGCTAACTTGCTAAGTGGACGCAGAGCCAAACAACACATATCGGCCATCCGCTCTGAAAATGGGGAAATGACTTCCAACCCCAATGAGATCAACACTACGTTTAGAAATTTTTATTCCAGTCTATATTCCTCTGAATTTGACGGAGATGAGGCTAGTATTAGTACTTTTCTTGACTCACTACCTATTCCCTTTGTTCCCGTAGACCTCATGGAGAAGCTAGAGGCTCCTATATCACAAGCAGAAATAACCCAAGCCATCTCTCGGATGCAGTCTGGGAAGACACCGGGTCCTGACGGTTTTCCCGCTGAATTTTTCAAACAGTTTTCCAAACCCCTCTCATCGCAATTTGCAACGGTCCTACATGAGTCACACCAACGTGGCTCACTTCCACCATCAGTAGCTGAGGCTTTCATATCATTTATTGCAAAGAAAGGAAAAGACACAACTGACTGTGCCTCCTATCATCCTCCTTAATACGGATGCCAAAATTTTTGCGAAAGTCCTAGCTCTCAGATTGGAAGAGGCCCTCCCTCATATAATAGCCACCAATCAGACCGGCTTTATTAAAAGCCGCCATGCTTTTTTTAATATCAGACGTCTTCTTGACGTGCTATATACGTCCTCTCAAGATAAAATTCCGGAATGCATTGTTTCTATTGATGCGGAGAAAGCATTCGACCGTGTCGAGTGGAAATATTTGTTTTCAGCACTACGCAGATTTGGCTTCGGCCCCATGTTTATAGGCTGGATTAAGTTGCTCTATGCCGCACCTAAGGCAACTGTACGGACGAATGGCATAACATCCCAACCGTTCGTACTAAGCCGTGGAACACGACAGGGTTGTCCGTTGAGCCCGATCCTATTTGATTTAGCGATAGAGCCACTTGCAGTCGCGCTTAGAAACAGCACTAACATCCCAGGCATCAATAGGGGTGGCGTGGAGCATAAAGTCTCTCTTTACGCTGATGACCTCTTGTTGTATATCTCTGACCCAATTAACTGTCTGACCGCGGCGTTATCTCTGTTTGAAGAATTTGGACGTATGTCCGGCTACAAAATTAACATCCACAAGACAAAGCTTTTTCCATTAAATGATGAGGCCCTGGTGGCTGATTACAGCAGCACCCCCCTTAAAATTGAGAAACGGCAGTTTACTTATTTAGGATTAGAGATCACCCATAAATTTAAGGACTTATTCCGCAAAAATTTCCTAACTCTCCACAATCAGGTGAGAACGTCTCTGCAACAATGGTCACCCCTCTCATTGAGACTAGCCGGTCGTATAAATTCCGTAAAAATGAACATACTGCCTAAGTTTACATACCTATTCCAATCTCTACCTATTTTTGTTCCCAAATCCTTTTTTACCTTGTTGGATTCGACTATTTCTTCATACATCTGGCAGAATAAGAAACCCAGAGTAAGCAAAGCTGTCCTCCAACGTTTGAAGATTGACGGCGGCATGGGATTACCAAATATGCGCTCCTACTATTGGGCAGCGAATATTCGCTCTCTCGCCTTTTGGTATAAATACAACCTTCGATCGGATGTCCCAGAATGGCTAACAGTTGAGCTGAACTCAGTTCAAAACATGTCACTCTCTGCATTGCTTGGCGCCCCAACTAACTACCCAATACCCAAACAAATAAAGAATCCAGTAGTGCGCTCCGCATTGAAGGTGTGGACTCAGTTTAGGAGGGCATTCAGTCTTGCTGAAATTTCCATGCTCAGCCCTGTTGCATTCAATCCCCTTTTTGCCCCGTCTCAGTATGATACCTCCTTTACGGACTGGCATAAAAAGGGCATCATCTCACACTCACATTTATTCAAGGGCAACAGTTTTTCTTCTTTCGACGAACTCTCTGAGAAATTCCACTTGCCCAAAACGCACTTTTTTCGTTACTTACAGGTCAGAGATTTTATGCTACGTACCCTGCCATGCTTCCCCAACAAACCAGGCGCTAATCCAATTGACACATTTCTCTCCTTTAATCCAGCCTTGAAGGGCGCACTCTCTAAACTATACCGGAACATTATCGCACTCTCGAATTTGACACTAGACAAGACCAGAAAGGCGTGGCAACAGGACCTAGGAGACACGATATCCACCGACTGTTGGGACTTGATCCTAAACTCGATTCATAAATCGTCACTGTGTGCAAGACACTGCCTAATCCAATTCAAAGTGGTCCATAGAGCTCACAGATCAAAAGCGGAATTAGCTAGCATATATCCCGATGTTACCCCTACCTGTGTGAAATGTAATTTGGGCGATGCCACACTCTTCCACATGTATTGGTTATGCCCCCATTTACAAACCTTTTGGAGTGAGATTTTTCGTGCTCTTTCAAATATCCTGAAACGTGAACTCCACCCAAATCCTATGATGGCCTTATTTGGTACCTTTGGGCCTGACGACCCCCGTCTGACTTCGGTGGAGCACCACATGGTCTCCTTCTCTCTCCTGTTGGCCAGGCGGGCCATTTTGCTTAAGTGGAGGGAGGCGACCTCGCCCACACATACTCAATGGCTGAGGGAAATTATGCACTGTCTTGCTCTAGAAAAGATGCGCTTCTCACTGAAAGGCACTGAGGGCAAATTCTATAATACTTGGGGATCCTTCCTAACTTACTTTCATGATTCGTACGCGTTGTAAAATACGTTTGCGGAGTAGGCCCCTGACATCCAAGTAGCTCAATATTTGAAGAACGACAAGCCTGCTGACTGATGTGTGTGCCTTAGCTGTATTTCTTTGGGGGGGGGAGCAGGTTCAACGTCCTACCTCTATCCTAATAAGATTAAGTGGAGTCGTCATACGCTCCTACATAGGTGTTTGCATAACACTTGGAAGGGTAGAGCACTTAACTGTTATGTTTCGGACGCGGTCGGAGCACCGACCCAGCGTTTGAAGGACCCAGCATAAAATAAGCAGAGCACGGTTCAAAGGATAACAGAATTTAATAAACATAACAGTGAGTGATGCTAAACAACTAAACAGTCCGCGGTCTGGTGAGGTGAAAACACGGCACGCTCTCAGCAGCGCAAACGGTCCGGAGCCACAGCAGTTTGGACCCAGGGACCCCGCCGACACCCCCCAGGTGGCCGCGACAAACCGAGTCTGTGAAGAAAGAAAACATGAGGTGAGTCCAACTCCACACAGAGAGACACAACTCAAAGGTGCACGCAATCAGCAAACACTTCCTGGCTTAAATCTATACATCAGCTTCTTACCCTGCAGGCATGGAACAACTCAGTTCAAATCTCCACTGCAGCAGAAGCTGATTAGACAATTAGCATAACGTGACAGCTCACTAACACAAGGTGTGAGGGACACCTAATCCACTGTCATTACTTCATAAAAGTCACCAAAACCAAATTACCTCAGGAAGTGTGCTGAAGAGCGTGAGACCTCACCCAATCCTCCTTCACAGACTGGGCGGTCTCTGCGTCCGTGATGGTGCGATTGTTCTCCTGACGTCGATCTCACACGTCTGCTCACAAGGTCGAGTCTCTGGCAATCACACACTGTGCATTCAAGGTTTAAATGCAGCAATCTCTGATTAAGACAAAATACACCACAGCTGTGAGTCCTGATGACCTGCACGTGATAACAAGCCTCAGGTGTTCAGGGTGAGGTCCTGATGCTCAGCCACTCAGTCCTGAATACATACCACCTGGTGGGAGAAACAGAAAACAAAAACCAAGCCAGCCAAACACCCCAGCCCACAACACTTAACTGTACTTTCCATACCGGTACCTGCCTAATACTGGGAAGATGTGTTCGGTTGTTGCTATTATTGTTTTTATATTTGTACTATTCAATTCCAAGGTGCATTTGCTGTGTGTGTGTTTTTTTGTTTTTTTTTTCTTCTCCATGTGTGTGGGTACATGTATACGAGGTCTGTCAATAAAGTATAGGTCCTTTTTATTTTTTTCAAAAACTATATGGATTTCATTCATATGTTTTTACGTCAGACATGCTTGAACCCTCGTGCGCATGCGTGAGTTTTTCCACGCTTGTCGGTGACGTCATTCGCCTGTGAGCACTCCTTGTGGGAGGAGTCGTCCAGCCCCTCGTCGGAATTCCTTTGTCTGAGAAGTTGCTGAAAGATTGGCGCTTTGTTTGATCAAAATTTTTTCTAAACCTGTGAGACACATCGAAGTGGACACAGTTCGAAAAATTAAGCTGGTTTTCGGTGAAAATTTTAATGGCTGATGAGAGATTTTAAGGTGATACTGTCGCTTTAAGGACTTCCCACGAGCGAGACGTCGTGCAGCACCCCCAGGCGCCGTCGTCAGCCTGTTTCAAGCTGAAAACCTCCACATTTCAGGCTCTATTGATCCAGGACGTCGTGAGAGAACAGAGAAGTTTCAGAAGAAGTCGGTTTCAGCATTTTATCCGGATATTCCACTGTTAAAGAAGATTTTTTTAATGAAAGACGTGCGGGCGGATTGCAGCGTCGGCTCGCAGCCGCCGCGACGCTCTGCCACAGGAAAAACACCTCCGTTGGAAGCCTTAAGGACAAGTTGGAACATGTCCAGCTGTTCAAAAATTTCTCATATACTCACTCCACTGAAAGCCATCAAAAGCCGCCTGGATTTTACAAATCGTTATCAACACGGAGGTGTTTTTCCTGTGCCGCCGCACCGCGTCGGCTGCGTCCCGACGCGCGGACCCGTCCGCACGTCTTTCATTAAAAAAATCTCCTTTAACAGTGGAATATCCGGATAAAATGCTGAAACCGACTTCTTCTGAAACTTCTCTGTTCTCTCATGACGTCCTGGATCAATAGAGCCTGAAATGTGGAGGTTTTCAGCTTCAACAGGCTGACGACGGCGGCTGAGAGCGCTGAGCGACGTCTCGCACCGTGGGAAGTCCTTAAAGCGACAGTATCACCTCAAAATCTCTCATCAGCCGTTAAAATTTTCACTGAAAACCAGCTTAATTTTTCGAACCGTGTCCACTTCGATGTGTCTCACAGGTTTAGAACAAATTTTGATCAAACAAAGCGCCAGTCTCTCAGCAACTTCTCAGACAAAGGAATTCCGACGAGGGGCTGGACGACTCCTCCCACAAGGAGTGCTCACAGGCGAATGACGTCACCGACAGGCGTGGAAAAACTCACACATGCGCACGAGGGTTCAAGCATGTCTGACATAAAAACATATGAATGAAATCCATATAGTTTTTGAAAAAAATAAAAAGGACCTATACTTTATTGACAGCCCTCGTATACATCAATCAATCAATTTCAATCAATTTTATTTATATAGCGCCAAATCACAACAAACAGTTGCCCCAAGGCGCTTTATATTGTAAGGCAAAAGCCATACAATAATTACGTAAAAACCCCAACGGTCAAAACGACCCCCTGTGAGCAAGCACTTGGCGACAGTGGGAAGGAAAAACTCCCTTTTAACAGGAAGAAACCTCCAGCAGAACCAGGCTCAGGGAGGGGCAGTCTTCTGCTGGGACTGGTTGGGGCTGAGGGAATATATGAGGGTATACGTGTATGTATATGTATGTATATATGTGGGTGCATGTATGTATACATGTGAATACATTCGCGTTGGAAATTTAATAAAAAGATTTTGAAAGAAAAAAAATCATACATTGTGATTTCCAGATTTTTTTTATTTTTTTTATTTTTAGACTATGTCTCTCACAGTTTTCATGCACCTAAGATGAAAATTTCAGACCCCTCCATGATTTCTAAGTGGGAGAACTTGTAAAATCGCAGGGTGTTCAAATACTTATTTTCCTCACTGTATGTCCTCTATGGTGTTTGCTGTGGTTATGGGGCCCTGCTTGGCCAGGGGGGCTGCAGCTTAGTTTGGGTTCCATGTGACACAGATGGAACTCCTCACATTTGCAGTTGCAAGATAAAGTATGTGAACCCTTGAGCTATTACACATCTGAATGTTTGAATGACATAAAAAAAACAAAAAAAACAAAATGATGTCCTTTAAACTCACAGTGAAATCTAATCTCTTCAACATGAAAAATTCTGTTTAAATGTGAAAGCAGAAATGAAGGGGTGCATAAGTAATTTCACCCTTTAGTGCAGGGGTAGGCAACCTGTTCCAGAAAGAGCCATGAGGGTGCAGGTTTTCTTTGCAGCCACTGACTCCACCAGGTGATTTTAGTTAATCAGTGAAATCACCTGGTGGAGTCAGTGGCTGCAAAGAAAACCTGCACCCTCATGGCTCTTTCTGGAACAGATTGCCTACCCCTGCTTTAGTATAACGAAATAAAGAAATAACTAAATAATTCCTTTTACAGCCAGTTTTCTTTAGACAAATCAGGGGATGGATACATGACATTTGTAGTTGGATTTCATTTAATTCAATTATTAAGAAATATAAACAGTATGGTACTGTATGATAAATCTGTCTGGAGGAGGCAGTTCTTAAAATCTTAGTGACAGTGGAAGAAGGAGACTGGTGAGCAAAGCCACCAAGACAGACAACACTGACGAAATTATAGGCTTCCGCGGCTGCAGCTTTTATGATAGAACAAGCAACTTGGACATTTAAATATTTATTTATATTTTGTTAAAATATTATATAAATAATATCATATTTTTGTAGTTATATAGTTTTGTCTGCCTTTTGCTGGTTTTTAACTGGCTTTTGGGCTGGAAACCATCACCTGTATCTGGCAACACTGATGATGATCATGCTTGAGCACTGCTAGCAAAACATGGACAAATTTGTGAGGGAAAAAAATTAAGATGCATGCCACCGCAAAGATGATTTGCATTTTGTATATTTTGTTTTGTTCAATACAAAGTTGTGGCTTTGTATAAATTATAACCCCAAATTAGTTGGGTTAAAGTGGAAAATCACTCACTCACTCATATTCAACAGCTTATAACAAAATCATCCCATTTCCAGCCAGTCAACCATTGTAAATTAAGAGAATGGATGAATATTTATAAGTCACTAACTATGGAAATGGAATACTGGAAGTGTTTGGTTTTGACATTGTTGAACCTGTAACATATAGCAAACATTTTTCTGTGCATTAAGAATATTATGTCTATAATCAGGATACACTTCCTCCTAATGTGAGTGAGATGAGTTACTACCTGGAACGGGCCGGCGTGGGCCTTGGCAAAGAAGAGATGCAGAGGATCACCCTGGCACTTCATCAGCTGGTAGAGTCTAAGATGCTGTACACCTGTCGACTGTGGGGAAAGATTCTTGGCACAGAAAGCAGCTACATTATCGCTGAGGCAGAATACACAGAGGAGCAAGGGGCATGGAAATCAGATGACACCGATGATGATGAGCAAGAGGAAAAGACTGAGGAGAATAAGGTGGAGAAGCAGCAGAAAGTGGGAGAAGTCAACATACAAAACTCGAGCAACACTCATTTCATAATATTCTTTTGTCCAACTCTGGCTGTGTGGTTGCATGTACATGCTGAACTCATGGGCATAGAGTTGTGTTCACATGATAGCGGTCACACAGGAGGCCTGGTTAGCACTGACACTGTTGAAGTCGCTGAGTACAACCCCTGGCAAAAATTATGGAATCACCGGCCTCAGAGGATGTTCATTCAGTTGTTTAATTTTGTAGAAAAAAAGCAGATCACAGACATGACACAAAACTAAAGTCATTTCAAATGGCAACTTTCTGGCACACTATAAGAAATCAAGAAAAAAAGATTGTAGCAGTCAGTAACGGTTACTTTTTTAGACAAAGCAGAGGAAAAAAAAATGGAATCACTCAATTCTGAGGAAAAAATTATGGAATCACCCTGTAAATTTTCATCCCCCAAATTAACACCTGCATCATATCAGATCTGCTTGTTAGTCTGCATCTAAAAAGGAGTGAACACACCTTGGAGAGCTGTTGCACCAAGTGGACTGACATGAATCATGGCTCCAACACGAGAGATGTCAATTGAAACAAAGGAGAGGATTATCAAACTCTTAAAAGAGAGTAAATCATCACGCAATGTTGCAAAAGATGTTGGTTGTTCACAGTCAGCTGTGTCTAAACTCTGGACCAAATACAAACAACACGGGAAGGTTGTTAAAGGCAAACATACTGGTAGACCAAGGAAGACATCAAAGCGTCAAGACAGAAAACTTAAAGCAATATGTCTCAAAAATCGAAAAATGTACAACAAAACAAATGAGGAATGAATGGGAGGAGACTGGAGTCAACGTCTGTGACCGAACTGTAAGAAACCGCCTAAAGGAAATGGGATTTACATACAGAAAAGCTAAACGAAAGGCATCATTAACACCTAAACAGAAAAAAACAAGGTTACAATGGGCTAAGGAAAAGCAATTGTGGACTGTGGATGACTGGATGAAAGTCATATTAAGTGATGAATCTCGAATCTGCATTGGGCAAGGTGATGATCAATCAATCAATCAATCAATTTTTTTTATATAGCGCCAAATCACAACAAACAGTTGCCCCAAGGCGCTTTATATTGTAAGGCAAGGCCATACAATAATTATGTAAAACCCCAACGGTCAAAACGACCCCCTGTGAGCAAGCACTTGGCTACAGTGGGAAGGAAAAACTCCCTTTTAACAGGAAGAAACCTCCAGCAGAACCAGGCTCAGGGAGGGGCAGTCTTCTGCTGGGACTGGTTGGGGCTGAGGGAGAGAACCAGGAAAAAGACATGCTGTGGAGGGGAGCAGAGATCGATCACTAATGATTAAATGCAGAGTGGTGCATACAGAGCAAAAAGAGAAAGAAACAGTGCATCATGGGAACCCCCCAGCAGTCTACGTCTATAGCAGCATAACTAAGGGATGGTTCAGGGTCACCTGATCCAGCCCTAACTATAAGCTTTAGCAAAAAGGAAAGTTTTAAGCCTAATCTTAAAAGTAGAGAGGGTGTCTGTCTCCCTGATCTGAATTGGGAGCTGGTTCCACAGGAGAGGAGCCTGAAAGCTGAAGGCTCTGCCTCCCATTCTACTCTTACAAACCCTAGGAACTACAAGTAAGCCTGCAGTCTGAGAGCGAAGCGCTCTATTGGGGTGATATGGTACTACGAGGTCCCTAAGATAAGATGGGACCTGATTATTCAAAACCTTATAAGTAAGAAGAATTTTAAATTCTATTCTAGAATTAACAGGAAGCCAATGAAGAGAGGCCAATATGGGTGAGATATGCTCTCTCCTTCTAGTCCCCGTCAGTACTCTAGCTGCAGCATTTTGAATTAACTGAAGGCTTTTTAGGGAACTTTTAGGACAACCTGATAATAATGAATTACAATAGTCCAGCCTAGAGGAAATAAATGCATGAATTAGTTTTTCAGCATCACTCTGAGACAAGACCTTTCTGATTTTAGAGATATTGCGTAAATGCAAAAAAGCAGTCCTACATATTTGTTTAATATGCGCTTTGAATGAATGATGATGCTGGAACTTTTGTTTGGTGCCTTTCCAATGAGATTTATAAAGATGACTGCCTGAAGAGAACATGTAAATTTCCACAGTCATTGATGATATGAGGCTGCATGTCAGGTAAAGGCACTGGGGAGATGGCTGTCATTACATCATCAATAAATGCACAAGTTTATGTTGATATTTTGGACAATTGAAAGGATGTTTGGGGATGATGAAATCATTTTTCAAGATGATAATGCATCTTGCCATAGAGCAAAAACTGCAAAAACATTCCTTGCAAAAAGACACATAGGGTCAATGTCATGGCATAGGGTCAATGTCAATGAGCAGATCTGATTTGATGCAGGTGTTAATTTGGCGGATGAAAATTTACAGGGTGATTCCATAATTTTTTCCTCAGAATTGAGTGATTCCATATTTTTTTCCTCTGCTTGGTCTAAAAAAGTAACCGTTACTGACTGCCGCAATCTTTTTTTCTTGATTTCTTATAGTGTTTCTTAAAGCCAGAAAGTTGCCATTTGAAATGACTTTAGTTTTGTGTCATGTCTGTGATCTGCTTTTTTTCTACAAAATTAAACACCTGAATGAACATCCTCTGAGGCTGGTGATTCCATAATTTTTGCCAGGGGTTGTAGAAACAGGCTTTTGTTGGTTGGGATTTTCTGGATGACTGCTTGTAGTTGGTCAGAGAACGTGCCTCATCACTATCCACTTACAGTCTCAGCAGTTCGTTGTTGATCACTGCTGACTTTTGTGCATTGCCCATGTCCTGCAGGTCCATTGATAGTCCGGTGATCATAATCATTACATTCCAGCATCCTGCTTTTCATGTACTTGCGTTTTACCGTTCACTTGCCAGGCTTTTCGGAGCCCTAAGCCTCATGCACCCAGTAAGGCAAGTGAACTGTGGTGGAATCCTCGTTGAATAGTACACTCCATCTTTCACCTCATGAAATATTAGTTCCATTGAAAGAATGGAAAAACATTAATTATTTGCTTTATATAATAGCGAAAATAGATCCTTGTCATTTGATAGTTTATTAATTTAGAAACAGCAGAAAAGGGACTTACATTTTGGTGCTCCTCACTGGTGCTTAACAATCCAACACAAACTTTAAATACGAGTCCAAAATTGTTCTCAGTAGTCCGTGATGCCATGCACTGACTTCATGTAAAGGCTGCCGTCTGCTTTCCTCACTCCAGTGAAAAATTGCGTGAGAAATTTGTCCAGCTTTTCATCCTAACTTCATCCTCTTCATGCCTCCACACGGCTTGTGGCGTGGAGGATTTGTTTTTTTGTGTGTGTGTGTTAAAAGAATTAGCAGCGTCAGTTAGCTCCTTCAAATTGTTGTCCTCCAGGAAAATGAACTCCGCCATGTGTAGCAAAGTGCCGCCCCCTGTAATGTGAGAATGGGGCGTGCAATAGCACATTTCATATAGGACCAAAATTACACGCAAAAAAGAACTGTTGCATGGTAACACAATGAAATACGGTATAAATAATCCATGTCACATGACATACAAACCACCAATCAAAATGACAAGGATCTACTCAGCAGTTATATATAACATAACATAGCTGAAGCTGTCCAGTGAGGCACGATAACCTGTCCCACTTTCGAAGTGACCCCTTTGCACTTCACTCTACGCCAGTAGAGCGTGGCTGTACAAAATTCAGAATTGGTGTGCGTTCAAATATTCCTGCAGTGGAGTTTGGAGTACTGAGGTTTATCACCAGCAACTGTCATTTCATGCTGTGTAGTTGCTTTGTAGTGGTGCTGGAATATCCTCTTTGAGGTACAGGCATAAGCAAGGGTAATATGGAAGACAAGCTTTTGACCATGCAGTAGGTTCCCCCTCTCCATGTTACTAATGTAATCCAAGGGAAGAGTTAGAGCCATCACGAGTTGCCAAATTGATGTTGAAGTCAGCGAAGCTGCTTTAGGTACTCCAGCTCTGAATATCTCCTTGGGGTTTGCTCTCAAAGAATTTACCAAGCTCTGGTATGAACACAAGCAGCATAGGATTAGTTTCAGGGTTTCCTCCTCCTAGATGAGCTGCCAATCAAGCTGAATGAGCCCCATTTGCCCAAAGAGGCACTAGAGACTCACCTTTCGCGTCTTCTGCTTCAGTTGAAACAGTTCTGCCACGAGAAGTTGGACTATAAATTCAGAGGCTATAATATGCACATCATAGGATCATTTCAAGATGCAGTGAGCAATTAGTCTCACTGCCTTTGATAGCCCTTAGGAACATCCAGCTCAGAATTTTTTTTTATGACCGACTTTTTTTTGTCTTGTGATGACTTTGATTTTAGACTGATCTGCTTCCCAAATCAACCTATAAGCCCCCACTGGTGGTGCCAAATGAGGCTTTCGGAAGCGGTGGCAACAAGTTTGTTTACTATGTGTGCAAAGAGCCTGGATTTCCCTGGGTTAAGCTCCCTCCAGTCACTCCAGCACAGATTTGTGCAGCTCGCCAGATCCACAAGTTCTTCACAGGAAGACTGGATGCTCGAGTTATCAGCTACCCACCTTTCCCTGGGAATGAAACCAACTACCTTCGAGCACAGATTGCCTGGATCTCAGCCGGCACACAGGTGTGCCCTCAGGGGTTCTACCAGATGATTGAAGGGGAAGAAGATGAGGAACCTCATGAGGACTATGAAGTGAACCCTGACTTTGAGAGTATTCCAACTGCTGAAATGGTTCAAAGTATGTCAAACTGGGTGCATCATGTTAGCCACATCTTGTCACAGGTATGACTCTGAGCAAGGCTGACACATGCAGAAAGTCTTCATATGGTGCTTGTGAACACACTGTACCACTGTAATGTTTAATATGGATGTTTTCAGGGCCGTTGTACCTGGGTTAATGTTTTAAAGCCAGGAGAGGTCAATGATTCTTTAGATGAAGAGGATGAGAAACAGGAAGATGAGGAAGAAGTAGGACCTCCTCTGCTCACTCCTCTCTCCCAAGATGCAAGTTAGTTACTCTTATCGCTGATGTTGGGTGTTTTCCTGTCAATCCAGTGGAAACTAGAACATGCTGTCAGAGTGTTCAACACCCACACCTTACATATTTGACACTGATTACTGCAGAATACAGTATTTTCTGGAGTATAAGTCACGTTAAAAAATGTCTTGATGAGGAAAAGCGTATATATGTATATGTAAGTCGCACCAGACTATAAGTTGCTCTTTTGTTCTGTATTTTTCTGTGTGCATGCATGCGTGTGTATGGCTTTGATCACGCAGAAACTGAGGAGAGCTGACATTTGCCTTTTGGTATGCTTATGTATTTTGGGTCAAGGATGGAGAAGCTATGGATGTTAGCTAATGTGGCTAACTACATTCTGGACTAACACGCCATTCCAGCAGGGTGCGGTAGATCATCTTTATATTAAAAGTGTGAGTGCGTGCATGCTTTTATTTAATCAGTTCAATGTAAGTACATAATATAATTGTAAATATGTTGAAAATACATGGATGACACAAGAAAGTGAAAACACTTAATTCCATTGTGGTCCATTTAAAATCAAATGACAAAATAGAAGTAATAATAAAATGAAATAATAATAATAATAATAATATGTATATGATAAGAACATAAACAACTTATAAATACATTAAGACAGTAAATTAACATTAAAATTTATATAATGAACAGGAAATAAGAAGGTTGAGTTTTTCTTGTAAAAATTGTTGAGGTCTAAAGTCTAAGGTTCTAAAAACATTCTAGACTCACACGCTATTCCAACTCATTATGGAAACTTTGCATAATTTATTACCACCCGTGAAAAATGTCAGCTACCTATTTGATAAATACTACCCAATCTAGAGCCCGTGGATCCCCACGGACAACATGTCTGTCTGTCTGTCTATCTATCTATCTGTGTGTAATGAATTATACATGTATTGTTATTTACATTAATTATTAAGATCCTACTGTCTTACGTACAATTTGTACATGTTCAATAAAGCTCCTGTATCAATTAATCAATCAATCATAAATGATATTTGCGTTTGAACCATGTCTGCAGGAGGACATGCGTGCATGTCCTCCCTCACCACATTCATAAACCTCCTCTTTGGCCTCCTTCTCCTCCAGCCTAGTGGCCGTGGCTCCTTCCTCAGCATTGACTGAATTATTTGTTGAATTAATTGTTGAAAACCTGGCATCAGGGAATGATCATTGTAAGACTTTAAAATACACTGAGGTATATGTCTTTATGGCCTTAGTACAACAAAGTTATTTTTTGATATGTGTTCTTCTCAGACTTGTATAACACCACACCTTGGAGCTCCAGGCTGTCATCCAGCCTGAGTCCTCAGCATGCCTTTGCTGTGCTGCGCTCTAACTTGTGGCCAGGAGCATTTGCATACGCTGATGGAAAGTAAGGCTACTGTCAGTATGCCTTTGTACGAGTTGTGTCAGCACCCTGAATGCAGCATTACAGTCAGCAATCTGCTCCCTTAGGAAGTTTGAGAACATCTACATTGGATGGGGTGTGAAGAATGTAGGTGAAGGCTACAGCCCTCCGGTTCCCTCACCGCCTCAGGAAAGCTACCTCAGTGAGCCTGGGGTCACCGAGGCCCAGGACCCCAGTGTGGAGGAAGAGCAGGCTCTGAAAGAAGCCTTAGAGGAGAAAGATGCACAGGAGACAGAAGAGTCCGACGAGGATGAGTACGATAACTGAGCAGCAACACAGTCATGTCTTACAGTCCCTTAATCATTATTTGATTGTAATGGAAATGCAGTTAAAATCAAAAGGTCCGAAGAAGTAATGTAAGACAAAAAAAGAGTTGACACAAAATGCAGTAAAATCATCATCATCATCATCAAAAAAAAAAAAGCAGTAAAATCATCAAAAAGAAAAAAAAAAAAACAATCTGTATCAGCTCCTGTTTTTTTGTGCACCTGTCCCAGTGTGTATTGGGCAAGTTCGGTCGCAGCTTATCAGTCACCTAGCGCATATATGACATTTACATGTTCGAGTTCTGCTGTCACATTTCAGTGTTAATTTTACAATGTTTCTTCTGTCAATGTATCTTCAATAAATTAAAAATTAAATTAGAAATGACTTTCGAGTTTCCTTTAGCTTCATGTGACAAAAAATAATGTGACGAAAAATAATCTGACTACCAGAGTAAACAGTGACACAAAAATACAGGTGCATCTCACAAAATTTGAATATCATGAAAAAGCTCATTATTTTTGTTGGGTATTTCAGAGAGTGAAAAGCTTACATGTCCTAGTTTCAGTACACAGACACAAAAATGTTTCAATCATATTTTTTTAAATTTTGATAATTACACTCAACAGCTCCATAAAAATAGAAACTACATGTTACTCCTTTTGAGTTTAATCAAGGCTCCACATCATTCTTGGGTTTTAACAGACATTTATTTTGGCCAACATGCCTTCACATGCCCTTAATAATGCCTCCATAATGCTGTCAGACCTAACACAGAGAGATAGAAAAACATAAATTAGCTCACAAAAATACAGACAACTTACACAAAATACAAGAACAATTCACGTAAGCAGATGAATAAAGCAGTACCACAGAAAAAAACAAAAATTATCTCATTGGCCGCATTTACTCAAAGAATTAAGGTGACTTCATACAGCATCCTCAACACAAGACACCCCTCTTCTTGAAGTGTTTTTATCCAAACGAATGAACTACAAGTATAGTTACATGAATTTACTTGAAATGATTACTTATTTATTCTTGAACCTTTTAAATGAAACAATACTATGTATTTATTGTCTTTTACAAGAGTATTAAAATAATGAATTAAATATATGGCAGTTGCCTTTGAAGGCAGCTACAATGCATATCTCAAAATATTTGAATGTTTTTTTTTCAAGTCACTATTTATGCAGTATGAATACCGTGAACCTCTCAAATCTGGTTCAGTAAACACAACCACACTCATGTGGAAGACTGCTGAAGTAACAGTTGTCCAGAAGACACTCACGGACACTTTCTACAAGAAGGTTAAGCCACAGATGGTCATTGCTGAAAGTAATATTAACTTTTTCATGATATTCTATTTTTTTTAGATGCACCTGTAATTGTTTGATGCTGCTGTTGCTTGACTTCATCGCAGCTTTTGATTACAGTTAATTAAAGTATTTTGTTGGAGAGAATTGAGAATTATTTTGGTATTTTTGAATGGGTGCTTTAATGGCTGAGATCATACTTCCTGGGCTAACTGCAGTGTGTTAACGCAACATCAAAATTCTCAACTATGGAATATGAGATACCTCAGGGTTTTGCTCTGGGTCCACTATTCTTTTTTGTTGTAGTTCTTGGTCAAATTATACAGAGCCATGGGATTATATTTTATTGCTGCTCCAGTGATCTTTGGTTGTATATGCTGCAGATGTGGCATGACTAGTCATCATCATGCGGTGGGAAGCACATCTGCAGCCATTCCAAAGTTGATTACTTACTTTATTTACATTGTAGTGCCTTGGTAAATGGTTGCATCGTCAATCCTTCTAATGGTTTAGAAGATGTATCATTCATTATATGTTTATTACAGCTGTGACACCACACTTACAAGCGCCGCACGCCTCTGTGACGTGGCCATCTGAATGAGGTGTTACAGCCATGATAACGTAATATTACAGGTACATCTTCTAACTCATGAAGTGGACTGACAATGGATTAATATCATGCTCATTATGGACATAACATCGCGTTCAGCTGTGCGTACTGCTCAGCCGCTCAGAGACGTGCTGACCCGCAGTGACACACAGTGTTTTCGGTTTGATTGCGCAATGTTCACATCTAGTTCACAAAATGAATGCGTGTCACAGACACTGCACATTACAATATTTCCTTTGCGCACCCCGAACAGGATGCATGGGGGGTGCGGTCCGGGACATGCTGGCAGGATTAGATGTGCCTGCCCATAGCGAATTTCCCTTGAATGCGATCAAACTGTTTCAAATGCTGTTTTGACGCTGTGAGAATATTTAGAACACAATGAGATTGCAGTTAGAGTCCACCTCGACTGCCGTATGATATTTTTCCACCTCGACTGCACCTAGAGTGTTTTGAACATGAGCTAAGCATTTGGGCCGGCCACACAAATTTGCCCAACTGTTTGGAATGCACGCAGAATGCTACTGAAGTGTTTCCATTGCGGTTTGACTTTGCCTGAATGGAGGTCGAATTTTCATTCATATGGCATTCGGCATTGTGTAGACACAATGAATGTGAAAAAAGTTTTTTTTTTAGACTTTTGCAAGTTTATTTTAAAAAATTACATGTACAAGTATTCACAGCCTTTGTTATGAAGCTCAAAATTGAGCTCAGGTGCATCCTGTTTCCACTGATCATCTTTGAGATGTTTCTACAGCTTAATTGGAGTCCACCTGGGATAAATACATTTCATTGGATATGATTTGGAAAGACATACACCTGTCTACATATAAGGTCCCACAGTTGACAGTGCATGTCAGAGCACAAACCAAGCATGTCAAAGTCAAAGGAATTGTCTGTAGACCTCTGAGGCAGGATTGTCTCAAGGAACAAATCTGGGGAAGGGTAGAGAAACATTTATGCTCCTTTGAAGGTCCCAATAAACACAGTGGCCTCTGTCATCCGGAAATGGAAGAAGTTTGGATTCACCAGGTCTCTTCCTAGAGCTGGCCACCCATCTAAACCGAGCGATTGAGGGAGAACAGCCTTAATCAGGGAGGTGACCAAGAACCCAATGGTCACTCTGTCAGAGCTCCAGCGTTCTTCTGTGGAGAGAGAACCTTCCAGAAAGACAACCATCTCTGCAACAATCCACCAATCAGGCCTGTTAAAAACCACCAAAAGGCAGACAAAACTATATAACTACAAAAATGTTATATTATTTATATAATATTTGAACAAAATATAAATACTGTACACATATATATGCACTCATAACAGCAAATACAAAAAAAGGACAAGAAGACGAGCAAAAAGTTTTGTAGATTGATCAATACAACAAAACATCCAAACATAGCAAAACAATCAGCAGTACAGCACAGATTAAACAGAAGAACAGAAACAAAAACAATTTACCTAATTTATCGTACTATAATAAGCAATTTTGTTATTTTTATAAGATCTATTCAGGCCAGTCAAAGTGCCACATAATTTAATACTATCAGGGAAGTTATTCCAGATTTTTTTTTTCCCAGATTCTTTTTTACAGTAGTACAATACTTTAAGCAGTCAAATACTGAAATTCCTCTCAGATGATAACAGGACTCCCTCATTTTAAACAATTCCTGGACATGTTGAGGTAAGAGTTCATTTTTAACTTTATACATGAACTGTATCGTAAAATAATCAAGTTCCAAAATTTCAAAATGTGCAAACAAGCAAGCAGTGGATTGGTTGGGTCCCGATATGGTTTTTATAACTCTTATAGCTTTCTTTTGTAACAGAACTATTGGATTCATATTTGTTTTATATGTATTTTCCCATACCTCAATGCAGTAAGTCATATATGGAACATGTCAGTTAGAACATACTACCCAACAGATACTATACTACACAGTGAAGGAAGTGAGCAAGCAGTTGGGATACAAGTCTGATGTGCTACGCTACCACACCACTTTATGTGCCCTTACCTTGATATTTAAAGATGAGGGATGCCCATGTGTGCCCCAAAATTTGTATTTTCAATGGCAGACTTTTTTATAAACGGCTCCTAATGTGTATTGGTACAGTGCTGCTGCACCTTGGATGCCATTGCTGTTTTCATGTATGCCTGCTATCTTCTTTAAATTTTTCTTAGAAGTTCTTTGTTAAACAGACTCCAGCTGCATCATGGGATAGTGTCATGTGGTCTGTTTGAGCACTATGGAGGAACTGGATCATTTTAGTACCTTTCAACAATGCCTAAATGCTTTTTGTTGAGTATTCTGATGGAGCCATTTGTCGCCATCTGCAGTCACGTGTGAAGGGAGTGGTAAGATGGCGTCCCCGCGGCTTCACAGCGCCTTTCGGGCTGTTCTCGACGGGCAAGTTCTCCTGAATGCGCTGATCGGCGGGTCCGTCATCTCCGTGCTCAGAGGACACTTGCCATTTCCTGATGATCCGTCCCAATGCTGACCCTCCCGATCAGACCGTGCACTCAGCGGATCGTACATGTGGATTATTTATGGGAAGCTGGTTACGGATAATCGATACGGAAACCCCACCCAAATCATCCCGGTCCGCAGGTGGAGCGGTAGGAACGCCCAGCCCCCCAACTTTATTACATCATACAGCTAATGGATAGACTATTTTATCATGCTTTGAGAGGTGGCGGGATTTTTAGTTTTTAGCCGTCAGATTTTGTGCTTAGTAGAGGTTGTTCAGATGGTTTGCTGACAGCATTTTTTACTGTGTCCCAGTGAACATGTAATTCTGAATGTGTCCAGAAAATAATCAACAATAATCAGTGTCCTTTACCTTAAATATAGTGGTGGTTCTAACCCCCATTTTAACTTTGGGGGACAAGGCAGGGCCTTATAGGGACATGAAGTAGAATACTGTTTAAACTCATGCTGTTATATATGTACAATCAGGTATGTAAATATTTTGGACAGTGACAGACATAGTTTTTGTAATTTAGCATCTCTCTTCCGTGCTTGTGTTGTCAGCATTTAGCTTTAATTCAAGGGGTTTCACAAAAAATAATACATTAACCATTTACAAATTACAACTAATATTCCTTTCTGTAATTACTTATGGTTCTCTGAAAAAGGAGGTATTAAAGGAGTTTTTTTTTAATAATACAAATCACTTTTACAGTTATTTTCTTTAGATAAGTCAGAAGAGACTTTCAAATATTAAGACAAAAACCACCATATCTATCCGCCTCTTGACTCCCATGATTTAACATAAGGCTTTTTGATCCTGACCTTACTGTTAAACCAATTTTTGTTAAGGCAGCTAAGTGAGTGTTTATTCATTCATTTTCCTATTTATGTGTTTGATTCCTTTTAACTGGTTTACCAGTTCATATTTTTGATGTAGTTGTATCAGTGCTGATTCTACCGGTCTATCTGTGCGCTCACCAAGACAAATTCCAATCAACTTTCATGATTGGCAATAAAGTATTGAATGGGATGGACACATGAAAATTTCCAAGTCACTGAGTATGTCTTGGACTTCATTTACAGCAATCATTAATAAATACAAACAGTATTGGAACTGTATGGTAAATCTGGCAGGAGAAAGCAAGGAGATGAGTGAGGGAAGCCATCAAGACCCCAATGACAACTTTAAAGTATAGGATTTTGTGGCTGTGAGTGTGGAAATTATGCATAGCCAACATTTGTCTATTGTGTCATCAGTTATACACTTTCATGGTGTGGTGGCACAATTGTTTTATTTCCACTTGTGGTAGTGTACAGATGCAAAATTACATAAATTGTGTTCATTGTCCAAAACTCATGGACTTGACTATGTTTGCTTTGAGAGTGCTGATGTAGAAAGGACAAAATCACCCAGAGAACGATGATTTACCCAGACTGACTTCAAATATGAATAAATTAAGTGCTTTTATTTGTTTTTGTTTTTTTTTTTTTGGGGGGGGGGGGGGGGGGGATTCTTGTTGCATTTTGTAAATGAGGACATGCCTCCATCCTGAAAACAGTTCATGTATTTGGAGCGGGTGTGCCATCTAGTGTTAAAGAGATGAAACTTCAGCCACTGACCCAACAATAAATAAATGTTTAATTCTTTCTGGAGCCTGACCAATTTATCGGCTGGCCGATATTATTGGCCGATATAAACCCTTTTCAGAGTACTCACTATCGGCTGAAATTTTGCTGACAGAACGGCGATAATTTCTCATAAACAGAACAGTTACTGAAATCATGTTTGTGTTGGCAATGTAAAATGTCCTTGCACCGTTTGTCCAGTAGATGGAGCTCTGACTCCATTCAACTGAGAGCTGCTTACACCCCTGCTTAAATGTGTTCATCACCGGCCCCCGTAGTTCGCCGTCACACTGCACTGATCACCTGACAAAAGCATACAAGTAAGTTTATAAGGATGTTGTTTGTAATAACTTTGCGATTACATTCACCCCACATGTCTCCTGTTTCAGTTCAACTCAGTTTGATTAACTCAGTTTATGTAGTAATGTGTCAAATGTGCTTCATTGTGTCAGTCACGCTTTTTATTAAGCCCACGTTGTGTAGACCTTATTTCTAGCACGAAAAACTTTCATTTACTGCTAAGAGGTTGAACACTCAGATTCACTGGTCGTCCGGAAGGGTTCTGGGAATTACTACCATTCGCCATTAACCCTCTGGGGCCGATGCCGTCGTATACGATGGCTGGGACCAAGCTTACTAAATTGTAAATAACTTTTTAATGATATGAGATAGAAACTTACTTTTTTTGCTGAAAAGTTAACTCCGCGGACTTTCGATCCACTGTCGCCCATCTTGGTACTCCTCATAGACGATGTGTGATGATGATAATGTGCGTGTCCAATTGGAATTGGTTCTCCGTCACATGGTTTTTCAAAATCCAGTCAGAGGGCAGATTTATCTCGCGTGATATGGCAAAGATCGTTTTCAGGAGTGATAGCTTACTAGTTGGCCTGTTTGAATAGCCCCCTAACTGCTCCAATTGCATTTTGCATTTTTGAACTGAAAATTCTTCTCTGTTATAAAGGAATATAATCAATATGAGGACAATATGAGGATATGAGGAATATAATCAATATGAGGACAAAGCTTCAGCTTTTAGCTCATACCTTTTTTGTTAAGGGGCCAAAAAAGAACATTTATTAATTA
This sequence comes from Thalassophryne amazonica, assembly GCF_902500255.1. Taxonomy (NCBI): domain Eukaryota; kingdom Metazoa; phylum Chordata; class Actinopteri; order Batrachoidiformes; family Batrachoididae; genus Thalassophryne; species Thalassophryne amazonica. The sequence goes on along the minus strand of NC_047112.1, from coordinate 99,427,477 downwards.
AAAAAAAAAAATCGGCTGATTTATCGGCTATCAGCAAATCAGCCGATTTATCGATTATCTGCATTTTTTCATCCAAATATCGTTATTGGCATCGGCCTCAAAAAATCATTATCGGTCGGGCTTCTAATTCTTTCACCAAAACATCAACTCTAGGCTAGCATCTTAGTTGTACCTTTTGGCAAATTGTAGCTGTAGTTTTGAGATCTGCAAAGTAAATGTATCTGTTTTTGTTGTTATTGTTGCAGTATATAGCCCATTCAGAAACACTTCCATTATAACTTTTACACTTAAGTTTACATCATGATATTACCGTTACCGTGAAGGGATTCAATTTATACCGCAATATGATTTAGGTCATATCGCCCAGCCCAGATACAGGTAAGGAGCAGTGAACCTCCTATTTTGGGCCAAGGGGGCATCTTTTAACCTGCACAATGGTCATACCATAAAAGAAGACAGACAAGCCAATTCAAGTTGACTGTGAAGACTTGTTAGTTGCAGGATCCTGGTGACCAATAAAGGTGCTGTTGCTTGTAGATTTTGTTGTTTTGATAGTGTATTGAGGAAGGGGCCACGTGGAAGATGAAGCTTACTGTCACTGTCATCACGGGGCCTCTCCCATGAGGCCGCCACTGTACAAATAGTCTTTGTTTACCACTGTAACGCAGCACCTGACTCTGATGAACGCAGTTCTGTGCAGGGATATCCATGCATATTTGGACATTAACATTTTTGACATCTAAGCTGAAAAGAAATGATGAACAACATGCCTGTGCAGACAATCAGATTTAATTTAAAAATACAATCTCAAATCAGGAAAAAAATTGGGATATGCGTAAAAGGCAAATAAAAACTCAGCAGCGATTCTGACATTTACGTTGAGTTTTATTTCACAGCAGACTCTATGATTCCAACACATTTCATATTATTTTCTGGTCACTTAATTCAATTTGTTAATACGAGGTCTCTTAGATAATAAACCGACCCTTTTTTTTTTTTAACTATATGGATTTGAATGACATGCGATTACACCAATCATGCTTGAACCCTCGTGCGCATGCGTGAGTTTTTTCACGCGTGTCGGTGACGTCATTTCCCTGTGGGCAGGCCTTGAGTGAGATGTGGTCCGCCCTCTCGGCTGAATTCCTTTGTTTCACACGCTGCTCGAGACGGCGCGCGTTGCTTTATCAAAATTTTTCTGGACCTGTGAGGAATATCCGAGTGGACACTATTCGAGAAATTAAGCTGGTTTTCTATGAAAAGTTTAACGGCTGATGAGAGATTATGGGGTGTTTCTGTCGGTGTAAGGACTTCCCACGGAGCGGGACGTCCTGCAGCGCTTCCAGGCGCCGTCGTCGGCCTGTTTAGAGCTGAAAACATCCTAATTTAAGGCTTAATTCACCCAGGACATCGTGAGAGAACAGAGAAGATTCAGAAGAGGCCGGCATGAGGAATTTATGCGGACATTCCACTGTTTAAAGACATTTTTTTAATGAAAGACGTACGCGCAAATTCGCCGAGTCGTTTCCGTGATGACTCGGCAAATCTGTGTGCGCCGCGACAGGAAAAACACCTCCGTGTTGAAAACCATTGTAGAATTCAGGCGGCTTATAATGGCTTCAACAAGTGAGTAACTGAGAAATTGTTTAACAGCTTGGGCATGTTCCACTTGCCCGGTTAAGATTTCCAACGGAGGTGTTTTTCCTGCCGCGAACCCCCCGCGGTCGGGTCCGGCCCGACATGCGACTCTGCCCGCACGTTCTTTCATTACAAAATGACCGTTAACAATGGAATGTCCGAATTAAACTCCTCATGCCGACTTCTTCTGAAAGTTCTCTGTTCTCTGACGACTTACTGCGTCAACAGAGCCTGAAATGTGGAAGTTTTCAACTTGAAACGGCGAGACGCTGCCGCCATCGAAGCGCAGATCGCCGTCAGGCGCCGTGGACCGTCCTTAAAGCGACACTACCAGACCAAAATCTCTCATCAGCCGTTAAAATTTTTTACCGAAAACCAGCTGAATTTATTGAATGGTGTCCACTCAGTTGTGCCTTACAGTTTTGAAAAATTTTTTATCAAACAAAGCAACAGTCTCTGAGCCATTCCTAAACAATGAAAAAAATCGACGAGCGGGTGGACGACTCCTCACTCAAAGACTGCCCACAGGCGAATGACGTAACCGACAGGCGTGAAAAAACTCTCGCATGCCCACGAGGGTTCAAGCATGTCTGATGTAATCACACGTGATTCAAATCCATATGGTTTTTGAAAAATAATAAGGTCGGATACTTTTCTAATAGACCTCGTAGACACCCATTCCTGCATTTTGGGCCTGCAACACATCCCAAATAAAAGTTGGGATGTTAAAGCATTTACCACTTGGTAATGTTGCCATTCCTTCTCCCAGCACTTAAAATACATTTTTTGGCACTGAAGATACAAGAAATGAAGCATTTCAAGTATTTGTTCCATTCTTCCTGCAAACACACCTGAAGGTGTGCAACAGTACGAAGTCCTTGCATTCTTTGTTTTACAATTTTCCACACATTCTCTATTGGGGAAGACTGTAGGCAGGCCACTCCCGTATCTGTACCTTCTACTTCTGCAGCCCTGCCTTGTAATGTGTGCAGAATTTGGTTTTGCGTTGTAATGTTGGAAAATCCTTGGATGTTCCTGGAAAAGACATATGTTGGTCTAAAATGCCAGTGCATGTTTCTGTATTAATGCTGCCATCACAGAAGTGTAAATTGCATTTGCCAAGGGCACTGACACAACCCCATACCATGACAAATGCTTCCTTTTAGACTTGTAACAGATAACAGTCTGAATGGTCCTTAAGGTCTTTGGTCCAGCACACTCTGTTATTTCTTCCAAAAAAAAAAAAAAAAAAATCTCAATACTGTTTGCATTTTCTATCCTGTCCCAAGTTTTTCTCATTTGGGTTGTAGGTGGATGAATAGTCCAGGACTTACAGCACTATTTCTGTGCATGTTCCCCTTTTTTTTAGGAAACCAGAAGTAATTGGACAATGCTGCTGCTGAGCCTCAGCAGACACTGTGCGCTAGGGTTATGACTACAAAACTTTTTTCAAAACTTTCATTTTCCTGATGTTGCATTTGATGAACCTTTACCCATAGATGCTTTTTTGAAGTTTATTTCATTGGATCTTGAAAAAACCTCCCACCTAGCGCCACATCACTTTTAAAAATTTTACACAATACGATTTTAAAAAATAACGTAACAAGAAAAGAATTAACAAGTATCAAGAAATAACAAAAATATACAAATAAATATTGCTAAAATATTAATAAACAATAATTAAAGAAATAAAAAATAAAGGTAAAATAGATCAAATTGAACACGCCACTCAACAAAGTCTGCTGCCAAACTGGTGTCTAAACACTCTTTGTCAACCAGAAAAGTGCCACAGGTGCTTCAAAGTCTGGCTGAAGATGGAGTTAGTGTCCCAACACCATCACAGTCTGGAGTCTGGCGTTGAACAATCAGAGATGCAGAAAAGTTAAGAACCGCCTCATGGAACTGATCTCTGAAGAGAAATTTTGTTTGCAGTTTGATGGTAAGAAAATTAACAATAAAGATACCAAGTTGTGTGCTTGAAAAATGACAGAAGAACATTACAACTTCATTTTGGCTTGTGACAGTGGAACTGCTGCAGACATCTATATACCACTACAGGACCTGCTTGATGAGTACAATGCATGGAACAGTATTCAGATGATCATCTCTGACACAACAGCAGTCAATACTGGTCGCAAAAATGGTTTGTAGCCAGGCTTCAGAGAACATTTCGAGACAAGGATTCGATGAACCTCAATACATCGGCTGCCAACACCACATTCTTGATCTTGTTCTGCGACATGTGTTGACTTCTTTTTTCCTATACGGTCACGTCACCTAACATTAACTACAGTTTATTGATGAGATTTTGGAACAGTATGATGATTTGCAAAATGCATACTGGCATAGAAGTGATACCAGAGTATGAGAACCTTGGCTGGAGATGATTTTAAATTCCTTTTTGAGCTTTGTGAAAGCATACAAGTTTTACAAAACAGAGGAAAAATGGCCTTGCATCAAATGGCACAAGCTGCCATCACTTCACAGTGCCAGGTGGAACTCACGAGGAATTTTTTTACACTTATTGCATTATTCCTTCTTCCAAATTGGTGAAACTGAGGGTAACTTGCGATTTCATTGCAACTACATGGTCGCGGGCCTGGTTTTCTAACCAACACTATTCAGAGACTTATGAAGACCTGCTGTCAGCAATATCCAAACTTAAGTGTCCCAAAGCTGTGAAATGCTTCTCTACTCACTGGAAAAAGAACCATCAGTGCTTGATGTGCCTCGCTCCAGCATAGTAGCTGAGAGAGCTGTAAAGTTGATGGAGGAGGTTCGTTCTACTTGCAGAACAGACAAATATCTTAACTCATTGAGTGCCAGCCATTTTCAAAGTTCAGAACATCCCAGTGCCAGGATTTCTTCAGCATTTGAGTGTTTTTTCAAGACATAGAAAATTGAGTTCTATGTCCATGTCAACAACAAACATACCACAAGCAAAGAAAAGAGAAGAAAAGAAATTGGCTTGATGACGCGTCGTTGGCGCGGGGTTTACTATCGCAAAAGACGCGTTTTAGAGTCAATGGCATCGTGTGAGTTAACAACAAATTTATTAACACTAATACACAAATCTGAAGCACTATTAAAAACACTACAAATGCTATATGTACTCATTTTCATGTATTCCTCATGTGTATTATATATAAAACTGACATGTTATAATAAAAAGTGTTTGAGCCGCTAGGTGTTTTAATGTGAAATATGAAACTGTCTTAGGTGCAGGAGGTTTTTTCAAGTCGGGCAAAACCAAAGACATTTTTGTGAGTTTTAGGTAAAAGTTCATCATTTATAACCCCAGGCTAATAAATTTGAGATTTGTCATAACCCTACTGTGCGCGCACAACTCGAGTATCTTGCAGTTTAAAGCGGACAGTCTGCACCTTGAGCTCACATCCAGTATTTGCTGTAAACTGCTTTATGCTGTGATAGAGAATATAAAATATAAATGGACCGATTGTAACTGTGTATCTGAGTTTAAGAGTCAGTCACTTGGTGTGTGCAGGAGTTGGAGGTGGGTGTGTCCTCGTGATGGTGTCTAGAATGAGTCTGGGAGACCTGCCCATGGACAGCTGGATGTCTCAGCTGCCACGTGCTCTGTGGGACATCCCGCTCTACCAGCTAACCATCCCAGGTAGGGTTTGACATGGCAACAGCACAACAACACTTGGTTCACAAATAATTATTCTACAAATAATAATTCAACTCAAACAATCTGAGGAAACTGACTGGCTTAAATGCCATGAGTTTGGATACTCAACTTCTTCAAGTATGCAAATTACTTTAATGAAGTACAATAAAATTGGTTGGTTTGGGTTAAATAAACTTAATAATATAGCCATTATTGTCATTGTACATATATACAACAAAATTTGTCCTCTGCATTTAACCCGTCCTACTTACAGTTAGACAGAATCCAACCACTAGGAGTAGTGAGCAGCCACAGTCCGGCGCCCGGGGTCCAACTCCAGATGTAGAGACGCTGCCTTGGTCAGGGGCAGAGAAAGGAGCAGACCCTAAATAACATGTTTTTGACTGTGGGGGGAACTGGAGGAAACCGACACAGAGACGGGGAGTAAACCCCACACAGAAAGGGCGGGAAGCGATCACTAAGCCACCATGTCACTGGATGTGTCATACTGAATAGTTTGAGGTACTTTGCAATAATTTATAAAATCACTGCAATTGATTTGAAATATTTAATGCAATTTTTTTTAGAAAAAAAAAGAAAACATATCTTTTTCTCACAGGGACTTGCTTTTCAGTTTTGACAAATTGGTCTTTCAAGCCAGATTTTTTTTATTAACTCTCCAAACACTCTCCTTTTGTTTAATCTTAAGGTATACAGTCTATGATCATACCCTTTGCCTCAGTAAATAATAAACAGCCAAAAATATATCAAAAAAGGAAACGGCAAAACAAGAAATAACATTTAATAATAAGTCTTTAAAAAGTAGTTTTAAAGAGGAAAAACAGGTTGTGTTAAAAACAAAGTAGAATGACACTCTAGTTTGTTTAATTCTAGTCCAAAATAAATTCAAAGTTGTGCACCCAATTCTTGTTTTTTAAAGTCACTAATGAGGTATGCTGTACAAAAAAAAAGTTCAAAGACATCATTAAAAGCCCAAAATGACCACGATATTCATGTCCATGATGAGTAAATGTAAATATCAAACCACAACTGTGAAACCTTTAGACAGTAAAACACACATAAATGCCACATAGGAGAGAGAAAAAGATAGATTTAAGTTAGTGCTAATTAAATTAGATAACTTTAATATTTATCATTTTATATTATTTGTGGAATTGCTGTGAATAAATGCAAAATGCTTCAAATGAATGCCTCCTTAGGTCATATACGTTATTGTAACATAAATGATTCAGTACATTTTATTCACATAATTATTAATGCTTGATTTTTTGAATTCACTGAAATGAAGTTTCTTTAAATCATTTGAGTTTAATTAACTAATGCATCATAAAGACAACTTGAGCACTGTGCTCGTAGAACACAAACCTCCACCAACCCTAGTTTCCAATTCCACAAATTTTTACCTTGGAAAATTTTTAAGGAGGACGAGGTCTGTGATAAAAGTAACGGACCTTATTATTTTTTTCAAAAACCATATGGATTTGAATCACGTGTGATTACATCAGACATGCTTGAACCCTCGTGGGCATGCAAGAGTTTTTTCACACCTGTCGGTTACGTCATTCGCCTGTGGGCAGTCTTTGAGTGAGGAGTGGCCCACCCTCTCGTTTTTTCATTGTTTAGGAATGGCTCAGAGACTGTTGCTTTTTTGATAAAATTTTTTCAAAAACTGTAAGGCACAACTGAGTGGACACCATTCGATAAATTCAGCTGGTTTTCAGTAAAAATTTTAATGGCTGATGAGAGATTTTGGTCTGGTAGTGTCGCTTTAAGGACAGCCCACGGCGCCTGACGCCGATCTGCACTTCGAGGCGGCAGCATCTCGCCGTTTCAAGTTGAAAACTTCCACATTTCAGGCTCTGTTGACCCAGGAAGTCGTCAGAGAACTTTCAGAAGAAGTCGGCATGAGGAGTTTATTCGGACATTCCATTGTTAACGGACATTTTGTAATGAAAGAACGTGCGGGCAGAGTCGCATGTCGGGCCGGACCCGACCGCGGGGGTCGCGACAGGAAAAACACCTCTGTTGGAAACCTTAACGGGCAAGTTGGAACATGCCCAAGCTGTTAAACAATTTCTCAGTTACTCACTTGTTGAAAGCCATCAAAAGCCGCCTGAATTTTACAAATGGTTTTCAACACGGAGGTGTTTTTCCTGTCGCGGCGCACACAGATTCGCCGAGTCGTCACGGAAACGAGTCGGCGAATTTGCACGCACGTCTTTCATTACAAAATGTCCTTAAACAGTGGAATGTCCGCATAAAGTCCTCATGCCGGCCTCTTCTGAATCTTCTCTGTTCTCTCACGACGTCCTGGGTGAATTAAGCCTTAAATTACAATGTTTTCAGGTCGAAACAGGCCGACGATGGCGCCTGGAAGCGCTGAGCGACGTCCCCCTCCGTGGGAAGTCCTTACAGCGACAGAAACACCCCATAATCTCATCATCAGCCGTTAAACTTTTCACCGAAAACCAGCTTAATTTCTCGAATAGTGTCACTCGGATATCCCTCACACGTCCAGAAAAAATGTTGATAAAGCAACGCGCGCCGTCCGTAGCGGCTATTCAGACAAAGAGATTCCGACGGGCGGGTGGAGCACTCCTCACTCAAGGCCTGCCCACAGGCGAATGACGTCACCGACACGCGTGAAAAAACTCACGCATGCGCACGAGGGTTCAAGCTTGTCTGACGTAAAAACATATGAATCAAATCCATTTATTTTTTGAAAAAAATAAAAAGGACCGCTTTTTTCATCACAGACCTCTTATAATACAAATTACAATAGGGTCCTTGTAGGACGTTGCCTACTCGGGCCCTAAATATAGATCAAAAGGGCTTTTCAATGTTAAAAAGAATCAAATATCTGCTAAATCCACAATTCAGATCAGATGTGGATCAAGTCTATTCATTGAGAGTGTTAGTTTGCACCTCATTGTCACAAATGAGAGTGATTGCAGCACTTCTGATTGAGATATAATGCAAAATGTACATCAAATAGGCTTTTCAATATTAAATTCAAACATCTACAAAATCCACAATCAGGATCAAACTTTGTGAGGCGATACTGAGTGTCAGTCTGCACCTCACTTTCAAATATGAGCGTGATTGGGGCATGTTTGATTAAGATATGATGTAAAATATACATTAAATGGGGTTTTCAATGTTAAATTTAAATGGCCACAAAATCTGTCATTTGGATCAGATCCGGATCAAACTTTGTCAGTCGATAAAGTATACTATCCTACATAATGCTCTCAAATGAAATTTGATATTTCTTAACATACTTATGATTTTTTGAAAATTAGATAGGGATTTTACCTGACTTTGCTCTTTGACCTATGATCTTGAAAATCGAATCAGTTCTTGCCTATCAGGATATGATTCCTTAGTAAAAATTTCATAATGATATATGAAAAATTGTGGGTTACAGGCTGTTCAAAAACAAACAGAGGTGAAAACATAACCTCGAACTTTGTTGGCAGAGTTAATTCATCTTGGTGTTAAGAATCAGAAATGTCTAATGATCACTTGCGTTTCTTTTCTTGGAACAGGCAGCCACAACGCAATAACCTACTGTTTGGACATGAACGACAGATCCCCTGTTGATCTGACGCAGCCTGACATGCTTCAGAAGCTCGACAAATACATGAAGCCTCTTATTCGGCCCTTTGTTTATAAGTGGGCAGTAACACAGGTAACATACTGAGGAAAACCACCAACACAGCAGCAAAAACATGCCCGTATATTTGGTTTGGTATGTGAGGTGTTGATTTGGCCTTTTTCCTGTTTTTCTTTTTGTGCCAGCAACATACTCACCATGTGCACAGTTTACTGGTTAACCTGGTTAGGATCCAACCTCACTGTCTGTGTCATATCAGCTCAAATTCTAGTGATGATGCAGTTCTGTCCAAGTGAAAGGATGTGTTAGGGTTCGGTCCTGTCAGGTGGTTTTTGTCCCCGTGTCCTTCTATGTCTCTGATCACATGCCTTTTCCCCTGTGGTCTGTGAGAGGTGTTGTCTGTCTGTCTGTCTGTCTGTCATGCGTGAATCTGTGTCTGTGTTTTTTGTATGTTAGTGGGCATCTCCTTTCTGTGTCCAGTGTGTGTGTGTGTGTGTACGTTTGTGAAAGTGAGTGTGAATTCGGTGTGCGTGTGGACATGTGTGTTTCTCTGGGCTCGTCTGTGGGTTAGTGTGGGAGTGAGTGTACCAGTGTGTGGTCTTTTCTGTCAGGTGCACCTGTGTTCCTCCTGCCCCGTGTGTGTGTGTGTGTGTGTGTGTGTGTGTGTGTGTGTGTGTGTGTGTGTGTGTGTGTGTGTGTGTGTGTGTGTGTGTGTGTGTGTGTGTGTGTGTGTGTGTGTGTGGTGTCCTGGCTGTCAGTGTCAGGTATGGATGATCCTTTCTGCTGTCGTGCTTCAGGTCCATGTCAAATGTTTGTCTGGTTGGGTGTGTGTGTGTGTGTGTGTGTGTGTGTGTGTGTGTGTGTGTGTGTGTGTGTTTCATTCTGCACCTGTTACGTTCGTGTGACTAGTGTCGTATGTGGGCATGCCTCCTGTGGTCATTCTTGCCCGTCTGGAAGAGTTAGAGCCATCACGAGTTGCCAAATTGATGTTGAAGTCAGCGAAGCTGCTTTAGGTACTCCAGCTCTGAATATCTCCTTGGGGTTTGCTCTCAAAGAATTTACCAAGCTCGGTATGAACACAAGCAGCATAGGATTAGTTTCAGGGTTTCCTCCTCCTAGATGAGCTGCCAATCAAGCTGAATGAGCCCCATTTGCCCAAAGAGGCACTAGAGACTCACCTTTCGCGTCTTCTGCTTCAGTTGAAACAGTTCTGCCACGAGAAGTTGGACTATATTCAGAGGCTATAATATGCACATCATAGGATCATTTCAAGATGCAGTGAGCAATTAGTCTCACTGCCTTTGATAGCCCTTAGGAACATCCAGCTCAGAATTTTTTTTTATGACCGACTTTTTTTGTCTTGTGATGACTTTGATTTTAGACTGATCTGCTTCCCAAATCAACCTATAAGCCCCCACTGGTGGTGCCAAATGAGGCTTTCGGAAGCGGTGGCAACAAGTTTGTTTACTATGTGTGCAAAGAGCCTGGATTTCCGTGGGTTAAGCTCCCTCCAGTCACTCCAGCACAGATTTGTGCAGCTCGCCAGATCCACAAGTTCTTCACAGGAAGACTGGATGCTCGAGTTATCAGCTACCCACCTTTCCCTGGGAATGAAACCAACTACCTTCGAGCACAGATTGCCTGGATCTCAGCCGGCACACAGGTGTGCCCTCAGGGGTTCTACCAGATGATTGAAGGGGAAGAAGATGAGAACCTCATGAGGACTATGAAGTGAACCCTGACTTTGAGAGTATTCCAACTGCTGAAATGGTTCAAAGTATGTCAAACTGGGTGCATCATGTTAGCCACATCTTGTCACAGGTATGACTCTGAGCAAGGCTGACACATGCAGAAAGTCTTCATATGGTGCTTGTGAACACACTGTACCACTGTAATGTTTAATATGGATGTTTTCAGGGCCGTTGTACCTGGGTTAATGTTTTAAAGCCAGGAGAGGTCAATGATCTTTAGATGAAGAGGATGAGAAACAGGAAGATGAGGAAGAAGTAGGACCTCCTCTGCTCACTCCTCTCTCCCAAGATGCAAGTTAGTTACTCTTATCGCTGATGTTGGGTGTTTCCTGTCAATCCAGTGGAAACTAGAACATGCTGTCAGAGTGTTCAACACCCACACCTTACATATTTGACACTGATTACTGCAGAATACAGTATTTTCTGGAGTATAAGTCACGTTAAAAAATGTCTTGATGAGGAAAAGCGTATATATGTATATGTAAGTCGCACCAGACTATAAGTTGCTCTTTTGTTCTGTATTTTCTGTGTGCATGCATGCGTGTGTATGGCTTTGATCACGCAGAAACTGAGGAGAGCTGACATTTGCCTTTTGGTATGCTTATGTATTTTGGGTCAAGGATGGAGAAGCTATGGATGTTAGCTAATGTGGCTAACTACATTCTGGACTAACACGCCATTCCAGCAGGGTGCGGTAGATCATCTTTATATTAAAAGTGTGAGTGCGTGCATGCTTTTATTTAATCAGTTCAATGTAAGTACATAATATAATTGTAAATATGTTGAAAATACATGGATGACACAAGAAAGTGAAAACACTTAATTCCATTGTGGTCCATTTAAAATCAAATGACAAAATAGAAGTAATAAAATGAAATAATAATAATAATAATATGTATATGATAAGAACATAAACACTTATAAAACATTAAGACAGTAAATTAACATTAAAATTTATATAATGAACAGGAAATAAGAAGGTTGAGTTTTTCTTGTAAAAATTGTTGAGGTCTAAAGTCTAAGGTTCTAAAAACATTCTAGACTCACACGCTATTCCAACTCATTATGGAAACTTTGCATAATTTATTACCACCCGTGAAAAATGTCAGCTACCTATTTGATAAATACTACCCAATCTAGAGCCCGTGGATCCCCACGGACAACATGTCTGTCTGTCTGTCTATCTATCTATCTGTGTGTAATGAATTATATGTATTGTTATTTACATTAATTATTAAGATCCTATGTCTTACGTACAATTTGTACATGTTCAATAAAGCTCCTGTATCAATTAATCAATCAATCATAAATGATATTTGCGTTTGAACCATGTCTGCAGGAGGACATGCGTGCATGTCCTCCCTCACCACATTCATAAACCTCCTCTTTGGCCTCCTTCTCCTCCAGCCTAGTGGCCGTGGCTCCTTCCTCAGCATTGACTGAATTATTTGTTGAATTAATTGTTGAAACCTGGCATCAGGGAATGAGCATTGTAAGACTTTAAATACACATGAGGTATATGTCTTTATGGCCTTAGTACAACAAAGTTATTTTTGATATGTGTTCTTCTCAGACTTGTATAACACCACACCTTGGAGCTCCAGGCTGTCATCCAGCCTGAGTCCTCAGCATGCCTTTGCTGTGCTGCGCTCTAACTTGTGGCCAGGAGCATTTGCATACGCTGATGGAAAGTAAGGCTACTGTCAGTATGCCTTTGTACGAGTTGTGTCAGCACCCTGAATGCAGCATTACAGTCAGCATCTGCTCCCTTAGGAAGTTTGAGAACATCTACATTGGATGGGTGTGAAGAATGTAGTGAAGGCTACAGCCCTCCGGTTCCCTCACCGCCTCAGGAAAGCTACCTCAGTGAGCCTGGGGTCACCGAGGCCCAGGACCCCAGTGTGGAGGAAGAGCAGGCTCTGAAAGAAGCCTTAGAGGAAAAGATGCACAGGAGACAGAAGAGTCCGACGAGGATGAGTACGATAACTGAGGCAGCAACACAGTCATGTCTTACAGTCCCTTAATCATTATTTGATTGTAATGGAAATGCAGTTAAAATCAAAAGGTCCGAAGAAGTAATGTAAGACAAAAAAGAGTTGACACAAAATGCAGTAAAATCAGCATCATCATCATCAAAAAAAAAAAAGCAGTAAAATCATCAAAAAGAAAAAAAAAAAAACAATCTGTATCAGCTCCTGTTTTTTTGTGCACCTGTCCCAGTGTGTATTGGGCAAGTTCGGTCGCAGCTTATCAGTCACCTAGCGCATATATGACATTTACATGTTCGAGTTCTGCTGTCACATTTCAGTGTTAATTTTACAATGTTTCTTCTGTCAATGTATCTTCAATAAATTAAAAATTAAATTAGAAATGACTTTCGAGTTTCCTTTAGCTTCATGTGACAAAAAATAATGTGACGAAAATAATCTGACTACCAGAGTAAACAGTGACACAAAATACAGGTGCATCTCACAAAATTTGAATATCATGAAAAAGCTCATTATTTTGTTGGGTATTTCAGAGAGTGAAAAGCTTACATGTCCTAGTTTCAGTACACAGACACAAAAATGTTTCAATCATATTTTTTAAATTTTGATAATTACACTCAACAGCTCCATAAAAATAGAAACTACATGTTACTCCTTTTGAGTTTAATCAAGGCTCCACATCATTCTTGGGTTTAACAGACATTTATTTTGGCCAACATGCCTTCACATGCCCTTAATAATGCCTCCATAATGCTGTCAGACCTAACACAGAGAGATAGAAAAACATAAATTAGCTCACAAAAATACAGACAACTTACACAAAATACAAGAACAATTCACGTAAGCAGATGAATAAAGCAGTACCACAGAAAAAAAACAAAAAATTATCTCATTGGCCGCATTTACTCAAAGAATTAAGGTGACTTCATACAGCATCCTCAACACAAGACACCCCTCTTCTTGAAGTGTTTTTATCCAAACGAATGAACTACAAGTATAGTTACATGAATTTACTTGAAATGATTACTTATTTATTCTTGAACCTTTTAAATGAAACAATACTATGTAGTTATTGTCTTTTACAAGAGTATTAAAATAATGAATTAAATATATGGCAGTTGCCTTTGAAGGCAGCTACAATGCATATCTCAAAATATTTGAATGTTTTTTTTCAAGTCACTATTTATGCAGTATGAATACCGTGAACCTCTCAAATCTGGTTCAGTAAACACAACCACACTCATGTGGAAGACTGCTGAAGTAACAGTTGTCCAGAAGACACTCACGGACACTTTCTACAAGAAGGTTAAGCCACAGATGGTCATTGCTGAAAGTAATATTTAACTTTTTCATGATATTCTATTTTTTTTAGATGCACCTGTAATTGTTTGATGCTGCTGTTGCTTGACTTCATCGCAGCTTTTGATTACAGTTAATTAAAGTATTTTGTTGGAGAGAATTGAGAATTATTTTGGTATTTTTGAATGGGTGCTTTAATGGCTGAGATCATACTTCCTGGGCTAACTGCAGTGTGTTAACGCAACATCAAAATTCTCAACTATGGAATATGAGATACCTCAGGGTTTTGCTCTGGGTCCACTATTCTTTTTTGTTGTAGTTCTTGGTCAAATTATACAGAGCCATGGGATTATATTTTATTGCTGCTCCAGTGATCTTTGGTTGTATATGCTGCAGATGTGGCATGACTAGTCATCATCATGCGGTGGGAAGCACATCTGCAGCCATTCCAAAGTTGATTACTTACTTTATTTACATTGTAGTGCTTGGTAAATGGTTGCATCGTCAATCCTTCTAATGGTTTAGAAGATGTATCATTCATTATATGTTTATTACAGCTGTGACACCACACTTACAAGCGCCGCACGCCTCTGTGACGTGGCCATCTGAATGAGGTGTTACAGCCATGATAACGTAATATTACGGTACATCTTCTAACTCATGAAGTGGACTGACAATGGATTAATATCATGCTCATTATGGACATAACATCGCGTTCAGCTGTGCGTACTGCTCAGCCGCTCAGAGACGTGCTGACCCGCAGTGACACACAGTGTTTTCGGTTTGATTGCGCAATGTTCACATCTAGTTCACAAAATGAATGCGTGTCACAGACACTGCACATTACAATATTTCCTTTGCGCACCCCGAACAGGATGCATGGGGGGTGCGGTCCGGGACATGCTGGCAGGATTAGATGTGCCTGCCCATAGCGAATTTCCCTTGAATGCGATCAAACTGTTTCAAATGCTGTTTTGACGCTGTGAGAATATTTAGAACACAATGAGATTGCAGTTAGAGTCCACCTCGACTGCCGTATGATATTTTTCCACCTCGACTGCACCTAGAGTGTTTTGAACATGAGCTAAGCATTTGGGCCGGCCACACAAATTTGCCCAACTGTTTGGAATGCACGCAGAATGCTACTGAAGTGTTTCCATTGCGGTTTGACTTTGCCTGAATGGAGGTCGAATTTCATTCATATGGCATTCGGCATTGTGTAGACACAATGAATGTGAAAAAAAGTTTTTTTTTTAGACTTTTGCAAGTTTATTTTAAAAAATTACATGTACAAGTATTCACAGCCTTTGTTATGAAGCTCAAAATTGAGCTCAGGTGCATCCTGTTTCCACTGATCATCTTTGAGATGTTTCTACAGCTTAATTGGAGTCCACCTGGGATAAATACATTTCATTGGATATGATTTGGAAAGACATACACCTGTCTACATATAAGGTCCCACAGTTGACAGTGCATGTCAGAGCACAAACCAAGCATGTCAAAGTCAAAGGAATTGTCTGTAGACCTCTGAGGCAGGATTGTCTCAAGGAACAAATCTGGGGAAGGGTAGAGAAACATTTATGCTCCTTTGAAGGTCCCAATAAACACAGTGGCCTCTGTCATCCGGAAATGGAAGAAGTTTGGATTCACCAGGTCTCTTCCTAGAGCTGGCCACCCATCTAAACCGAGCGATTGAGGGAGAACAGCCTTAATCAGGGAGGTGACCAAGAACCCAATGGTCACTCTGTCAGAGCTCCAGCGTTCTTCTGTGGAGAGAGAACCTTCCAGAAAGACAACCATCTCTGCAACAATCCACCAATCAGGCCTGTTAAAAACCACCAAAAGGCAGACAAAACTATATAACTACAAAAATGTTATATTATTTATATAATATTTGAACAAAATATAAATACTGTACACATATATGCACTCATAACAGCAAATACAAAAAAAAGGACAAGAAGACGAGCAAAAAGTTTTGTAGATTGATCAATACAACAAAACATCCAAACATAGCAAAACAATCAGCAGTACAGCACAGATTAAACAGAAGAACAGAAACAAAAACAATTTACCTAATTTATCGTACTATAATAAGCAATTTTGTTATTTTTATAAGATCTATTCAGGCCAGTCAAAGTGCCACATAATTTAATACTATCAGGGAAGTTATTCCAGATTTTTTTTTTCCCAGATTCTTTTTTACAGTAGTACAATACTTTAAGCAGTCAAATACTGAAATTCCTCTCAGATGATAACAGGACTCCCTCATTTTAAACAATTCCTGGACATGTTGAGGTAAGAGTTCATTTTTAACTTTATACATGAACTGTATCGTAAAATAATCAAGTTCCAAAATTTCAAAATGTGCAAACAAGCAAGCAGTGGATTGGTTGGGTCCCGATATGGTTTTTATAACTCTTATAGCTTTCTTTTGTAACAGAACTATTGGATTCATATTTGTTTTATATGTATTTTCCCATACCTCAATGCAGTAAGTCATATATGGAACATGTCAGTTAGAACATACTACCCAACAGATACTATACTACACAGTGAAGGAAGTGAGCAAGCAGTTGGGATACAAGTCTGATGTGCTACGCTACCACACCACTTTATGTGCCCTTACCTTGATATTTAAAGATGAGGGATGCCCATGTGTGCCCCAAAATTTGTATTTTCAATGGCAGACTTTTTTATAAACGGCTCCTAATGTGTATTGGTACAGTGCTGCTGCACCTTGGATGCCATTGCTGTTTTCATGTATGCCTGCTATCTTCTTTAAATTTTTCTTAGAAGTTCTTTGTTAAACAGACTCCAGCTGCATCATGGGATAGTGTCATGTGGTCTGTTTGAGCACTATGGAGGAACTGGATCATTTTAGTACCTTTCAACAATGCCTAAATGCTTTTTGTTTGAGTATTCTGATGGAGCCATTTGTCGCCATCTGCAGTCACGTGTGAAGGGAGTGGTAAGATGGCGTCCCCGCGGCTTCACAGCGCCTTTCGGGCTGTTCTCGACGGGCAAGTTCTCCTGAATGCGCTGATCGGCGGGTCCGTCATCTCCGTGCTCAGAGGACACTTGCCATTTCCTGATGATCCGTCCCAATGCTGACCCTCCCGATCAGACCGTGCACTCAGCGGATCGTACATGTGGATTATTTATGGGAAGCTGGTTACGGATAATCGATACGGAAACCCCACCCAAATCATCCCGGTCCGCAGGTGGAGCGGTAGGAACGCCCAGCCCCCCACACTTTATTACATCATACAGCTAATGGATAGACATATTTTATCATGCTTTGAGAGGTGGCGGGATTTTTAGTTTTAGCCGTCAGATTTTTGTGCTTAGTAGAGGTTGTTCAGATGGTTTGCTGACAGCATTTTTTACTGTGTCCCAGTGAACATGTAATTCTGAATGTGTCCAGAAAATAATCAACAATAATCAGTGTCCTTTACCTTAAATATAGTGGTGGTTCTAACCCCATTTTAACTTTGGGGGACAAGGCAGGGCCTTATAGGGACATGAAGTAGAATACTGTTTAAAACTCATGCTGTTATATATGTACAATCAGGTATGTAAATATTTTGGACAGTGACAGACATAGTTTTTGTAATTTAGCATCTCTCTTCCGTGCTTGTGTTGTCAGCATTTAGCTTTAATTCAAGGGGTTTCACAAAAAATAATACATTAACCATTTACAAATTACAACTAATATTTCCTTTCTGTAATTACTTATGTTCTCTGAAAAAGGAGGTATTAAAGGAGTTTTTTTTTAATAAATACAAATCACTTTTACAGTTATTTTCTTTTAGATAAGTCAGAAGAGACTTTCAAATATTAAGACAAAAACCACCATATCTATCCGCCTCTTGAACTCCCATGATTTAACATAAGGCTTTTTGATCCTGACCTTACTGTTAAACCAATTTTTGTTAAGGCAGCTAAGTGAGTGTTTATTCATTCATTTTTCCTATTTATGTGTTTGATTCCTTTTTAACTGGTTTACCAGTTCATATTTTTGATGTAGTTGTATCAGTGCTGATTCTACCGGTCTATCTGTGCGCTCACCAAGACAAATTCCAATCAACTTTCATGATTGGCAATAAAGTATTGAATGGGATGGACACATGAAAATTTCCAAGTCACTGAGTATGTCTTGGACTTCATTTACAGCAATCATTAATAAATACAAACAGTATTGGAACTGTATGGTAAATCTGGCAGGAGAAAGCAAGGAGATGAGTGAGGGAAGCCATCAAGACCCCAATGACAACTTTAAAGTATAGGATTTTGTGGCTGTGAGTGTGGAAATTATGCATAGCCAACATTTGTCTATTGTGTCATCAGTTATACACTTTCATGGTGTGGTGGCACAATTGTTTTATTTCCACTTGTGGTAGTGTACAGATGCAAAATTACATAAATTGTGTTCATTGTCCAAAACTCATGGACTTGACTATGTTTGCTTTGAGAGTGCTGATGTAGAAAGGACAAAATCACCCAGAGAACGATGATTTACCCAGACTGACTTCAAATATGAATAAATTAAGTGCTTTTATTTGTTTTTGTTTTTTTTTTTTTGGGGGGGGGGGGGGGGGATTCTTGTTGCATTTTGTAAATGAGGACATGCCTCCATCCTGAAAACAGTTCATGTATTTGGAGCGGGTGTGCCATCTAGTGTTAAAGAGATGAAACTTCAGCCACTGACCCAACAATAAATAAATGTTTAATTCTTTCTGGAGCCTGACCAATTTATCGGCTGGCCGATATTATTGGCCGATATAAACCCTTTTCAGAGTACTCACTATCGGCTGAAATTTTGCTGACAGAACGGCGATAATTTCTCATAAACAGAACAGTTACTGAAATCATGTTTGTGTTGGCAATGTAAAATGTCCTTGCACCGTTTGTCCAGTAGATGGAGCTCTGACTCCATTCAACTGAGAGCTGCTTACACCCCTGCTTAAATGTGTTCATCACCGGCCCCCGTAGTTCGCCGTCACACTGCACTGATCACCTGACAAAAGCATACAAGTAAGTTTATAAGGATGTTGTTTGTAATAACTTTGCGATTACATTCACCCCACATTTCTCCTGTTTCAGTTCAACTCAGTTTGATTAACTCAGTTTATGTAGTAATGTGTCAAATGTGCTTCATTGTGTCAGTCACGCTTTTTATTAAGCCCACGTTGTGTAGACCTTATTTCTAGCACGAAAAACTTTCATTTACTGCTAAGAGGTTGAAACACTCAGATTCACTGGTCGTCCGGAAGGGTTCTGGGAATTACTACCATTCGCCATTAACCCTCTGGGGCCGATGCCGTCGTATACGATGGCTGGGACCAAGCTTACTAAATTGTAAATAACTTTTTAATGATATGAGATAGAAACTTACTTTTTTTTGCTGAAAAGTTAACTCCGCGGACTTTCGATCCACTGTCGCCCATCTTGGTACTCCTCATAGACGATGTGTGATGATGATAATGTGCGTGTCCAATTGGAATTGGTTCTCCGTCACATGGTTTTTCAAAATCCAGTCAGAGGGCAGATTTATCTCGCGTGATATGGCAAAGATCGTTTTCAGGAGTGATAGCTTACTAGTTGGCCTGTTTGAATAGCCCCCTAACTGCTCCAATTGCATTTTTGCATTTTTTGAACTTGAAAATTCTTCTCTGTTATAAAGGAATATAATCAATATGAGGACAATATGAGGATATGAGGAATATAATCAATATGAGGACAAAGCTTCAGCTTTTAGCTCATACCTTTTTTGTTAAGGGGCCAAAAAAGAACATTTTATTAATTAAAAAAAAAAAATCGGCTGATTTATCGGCTATCAGCAAATCAGCCGATTTATCGATTATCTGCATTTTTTTCATCCAAATATCGTTATTGGCATCGGCCTCAAAAAAATCATTATCGGTCGGGCTCTAATTCTTTCACCAAAACATCAACTCTAGGCTAGCATCTTAGTTGTACCTTTTGGCAAATTGTAGCTGTAGTTTTGAGATCTGCAAAGTAAATGTATCTGTTTTTGTTGTTATTGTTGCAGTATATAGCCCATTCAGAAACACTTCCATTATAACTTTTACACTTAAGTTTACATCATGATATATACCGTTACCGTGAAGGGATTCAATTTATACCGCAATATGAATTTTAGGTCATATCGCCCAGCCCAGATACAGGTAAGGAGCAGTGAACCTCCTATTTTGGGCCAAGGGGGCATCTTTTAACCTGCACAATGGTCATACCATAAAAGAAAGACAGACAAGCCAATTCAAGTTGACTGTGAAGACTTGTTAGTTGCAGGATCCTGGTGACCAATAAAGGTGCTGTTGCTTGTAGATTTTGTTGTTTTGATAGTGTATTGAGGAAGGGGCCACGTGGAAGATGAAGCTTACTGTCACTGTCATCACGGGGCCTCTCCCATGAGGCCGCCACTGTACAAATAGTCTTTGTTTACCACTGTAACGCAGCACCTGACTCTGATGAACGCAGTTCTGTGCAGGGATATCCATGCATATTTGGACATTAACATTTTTGACATCTAAGCTGAAAAGAAATGATGAACAACATGCCTGTGCAGACAATCAGATTTAATTTAAAAATACAATCTCAAATCAGGAAAAAAATTGGGATAATGCGTAAAAGGCAAATAAAAACTCAGCAGCGATTCTGACATTTACGTTGAGTTTTATTTCACAGCAGACTCTATGATTCCAACACATTTCATATTATTTTCTGGTCAACTTAATTCAATTTGTTAATACGAGGTCTCTTAGATAATAAACCGACCCTTTTTTTTTTTTAACTATATGGATTTGAATGACATGCGATTACACCAATCATGCTTGAACCCTCGTGCGCATGCGTGAGTTTTTTCACGCGTGTCGGTGACGTCATTTCCCTGTGGGCAGGCCTTGAGTGAGATGTGGTCCCGCCCTCTCGGCTGAATTCCTTTGTTTCACACGCTGCTCGAGACGGCGCGCGTTGCTTTATCAAAATTTTTTCTGGACCTGTGAGGAATATCCGAGTGGACACTATTCGAGAAATTAAGCTGGTTTTCTATGAAAAGTTTAACGGCTGATGAGAGATTATGGGGTGTTTCTGTCGGTGTAAGGACTTCCCACGGAGCGGGACGTCCTGCAGCGCTTCCAGGCGCCGTCGTCGGCCTGTTTAGAGCTGAAAACATCCTAATTTAAGGCTTAATTCACCCAGGACATCGTGAGAGAACAGAGAAGATTCAGAAGAGGCCGGCATGAGGAATTTATGCGGACATTCCACTGTTTAAAGACATTTTTTTAATGAAAGACGTACGCGCAAATTCGCCGAGTCGTTTCCGTGATGACTCGGCAAATCTGTGTGCGCCGCGACAGGAAAAACACCTCCGTGTTGAAAACCATTTGTAGAATTCAGGCGGCTTATAATGGCTTTCAACAAGTGAGTAACTGAGAAATTGTTTAACAGCTTGGGCATGTTCCAACTTGCCCGTTAAGATTTCCAACGGAGGTGTTTTTCCTGCCGCGACCCCCCGCGGTCGGGTCCGGCCCGACATGCGACTCTGCCCGCACGTTCTTTCATTACAAAATGACCGTTAACAATGGAATGTCCGAATAAACTCCTCATGCCGACTTCTTCTGAAAGTTCTCTGTTCTCTGACGACTTACTGCGTCAACAGAGCCTGAAATGTGGAAGTTTTCAACTTGAAACGGCGAGACGCTGCCGCCTCGAAGCGCAGATCGCCGTCAGGCGCCGTGGACCGTCCTTAAAGCGACACTACCAGACCAAAATCTCTCATCAGCCGTTAAAATTTTTTACCGAAAACCAGCTGAATTTATTGAATGGTGTCCACTCAGTTGTGCCTTACAGTTTTGAAAAATTTTTTATCAAACAAAGCAACAGTCTCTGAGCCATTCCTAAACAATGAAAAAAATCGACGAGCGGGTGGACGACTCCTCACTCAAAGACTGCCCACAGGCGAATGACGTAACCGACAGGCGTGAAAAAACTCTCGCATGCCCACGAGGGTTCAAGCATGTCTGATGTAATCACACGTGATTCAAATCCATATGGTTTTTGAAAAAATAATAAGGTCGGATACTTTTCTAATAGACCTCGTATACACCCATTCCTGCATTTTGGGCCTGCAACACATCCCAAATAAAAGTTGGGATGTTAAAGCATTTACCACTTGGTAATGTTGCCATTCCTTCTCCCAGCACTTAAAATACATTTTTTGGCACTGAAGATACAAGAAATGAAGCATTTCAAGTATTTTGTTCCATTCTTCCTGCAAACACACCTGAAGGTGTGCAACAGTACGAAGTCCTTGCATTCTTTGTTTTACAATTTTCCACACATTCTCTATTGGGGAAGACTGTAGGCAGGCCACTCCCGTATCTGTACCTTCTACTTCTGCAGCCATGCCTTTGTAATGTGTGCAGAATTTGGTTTTGCGTTGTAATGTTGGAAAATCCTTGGATGTTCCTGGAAAAGACATATGTTGGTCTAAAATGCCAGTGCATGTTTCTGTATTAATGCTGCCATCACAGAAGTGTAAATTGCATTTGCCAAGGGCACTGACACAACCCCATACCATGACAAATGCTTCCTTTTAGACTTGTAACAGATAACAGTCTGAATGGTCCTTAAGGTCTTTGGTCCAGCACACTCTGTTCATTTCTTCCAAAAAAAAAAAAAAAAAAAATCTCATATACTGTTTGCATTTTCTATCCTGTCCCAAGTTTTTCTCATTTGGGTTGTAGGTGGATGAATAGTCCAGGACTTACAGCACTATTTCTGTGCATGTTCCCCTTTTTTTTAGGAAACCAGAAGTAATTGGACAATGCTGCTGCTGAGCCTCAGCAGACACTGTGCGCTAGGGTTATGAGTACAAAACTTTTTTCAAAACTTTCATTTTCCTGATGTTGCATTTGATGAACCTTTACCCATAGATTGCTTTTTTGAAGTTTATTTCATTGGATCTTGAAAAAACCTCCCGTACCTAGCGCCACATCACTTTTAAAAATTTTACACAATACGATTTTAAAAAATAACGTAACAAGAAAAGAATTAACAAGTATCAAGAAATAACAAAAAAGTATACAAATAAATATTGCTAAAATATATTAATAAACAATAATTAAAAGAAATAAAAAATAAAGGTAAAATAGATCAAATTGAACACGCCATTCAACAAAGTCTGCTGCCAAACTGGTGTCTAAACACTCTTTGTCAACCAGAAAAGTGCCACAGGTGCTTCAAAGTCTGGCTGAAGATGGAGTTAGTGTCCCAACACCATCACAGTCTGGAGTCTGGCGTTGAACAATCAGAGATGCAGAAAAAGTTAAGAACCGCCTCATGGAACTTTCCTCTGAAGAGAAATTTTGTTTGCAGTTTGATGGTAAGAAAATTAACAATAAAGAATACCAAGTTGTGTGCTTGAAAAATGACAGAAGAACATTACAACTTCATTTTGGCTTGTGACAGTGGAACTGCTGCAGACATCTATATACCACTACAGGACCTGCTTGATGAGTACACTGCATGGAACAGTATTCAGATGATCATCTCTGACACAACAGCAGTCAATACTGGTCGCAAAAATGGTATTGTAGCCAGGCTTCAGAGAACATTTCGAGACAAGGGATTCGATGAACCTCAATACATCGGCTGCCAGCACCACATTCTTGATCTTGTTCTGCGACATGTGTTGAACTTCTTTTTTCCTATACAGTCACCTAACATTAACTACAAGTTTATTGATGAGATTTTGGAACAGTATGATGATTTGCAAAATGCATACTTGTTCATAGAAGTGATACCAGAGTATGAGAACCTTGGTTGGAGACATGATTTTAAATTCCTTTTTGAGCTTTGTGAAAGCATATAAGTTTTACAAAACAGAGGAAAAACGGCCTTGCATCAAATGGCACAAGCTGCCATCACTTCACAGTGCCAGGTGGAACTCACGAGGAATTTTTTTACACTTATTGCATTATTCCTTCTTCCAAATTGGTAAGAACAGCTGAGGGTAACTTGCGATTTCATTGCAACTACATGGTCGTGGGCCTGGTTTTCTAACCAACACTAATCAGAGACTTTTTATGAAGACCTGCTGTCAGCAATATCCAAACTTAAGTGTCCCAAAGCTGTGAAATGCTTCTCTACTCACTGGAAAAAAGAACCATCAGTGCTTGATGTGCCTCGCTCCAGCATAGTAGCTGAGAAAGCTGTAAAGTTGATGGAGGAGGTTCGTTCTACTTGCAGAACAGACAAATATCTTAACTTATTGAGTGCCAGCCATTTTCAAAGTTCAGAACATCCCAGTGCCAGGATTTCTTCAGCATTTGAGTGTTTTTTCAAGACACATAGAAAATTGAGTTCTATGTCCATGTCAACAACAAACATACCACAAGCAAAGAAAAGAGAAGAAAAGAAATTGGCTTGATGACGCGTCGTTGGCGCGGGGTGTTACTATCGCAAAAGACGCGTTTTAGAGTCAGTGGCATCGTGTGAGTTAACAACAAATTTATTAACACTAATACACAAATCTGAAGCACTATTAAAAACACTACAAATGCTATATGTACTCATTTTCATGTATTCCTCATGTGTATTATATATAAAACTGACATGTTATAATAAAAAGTGTTTGAGCCGCTAGGTGTTTTAATGTGAAATATGAAACTGTCTTAGGTGCAGGAGGTTTTTTCAAAGTCGGGCAAAACCAAAGACATTTTTGTGAGTTTTAGGTAAAAGTTCATCATTTATAACCCCAGGCTAATAAATTTGAGATTTGTCATAACCCTACTGTGCGCGCACAACTCGAGTATCTTGCAGTTTAAAGCGGACAGTCTGCACCTTGAGCTCACATCCAGTATTTGCTGTAAACTGCTTTATGCTGTGATAGAGAATATAAAAATATAAATGGACCGATTGTAACTGTGTATCTGAGTTTAAGAGTCAGTCACTTGGTGTGTGCAGGAGTTGGAGGTGGGTGTGTCCTCGTGATGGTGTCTAGAATGAGTCTGGGAGACCTGCCCATGGACAGCTGGATGTCTCAGCTGCCACGTGCTCTGTGGGACATCCCGCTCTACCAGCTAACCATCCCAGGTAGGGTGTTGACATGGCAACAGCACAACAACACTTGGTTCACAAATAATTATTCTACAAATAATAATTCAACTCAAACAATCTGAGGAAACTGACTGGCTTAAATGCCATGAGTTTGGATAACTCAACTTCTTCAAGTATGCAAAATTACTTTAATGAAGTACAATAAAATTGGTTGGTTTGGGTTAAATAAACTTAATAATATAGCCATTATTGTCATTGTACATATATACAACAAAATTTGTCCTCTGCATTTAACCCGTCCTACTTACAGTTAGACAGAATCCAACCACTAGGAGTAGTGAGCAGCCACAGTCCGGCGCCCGGGGTCCAACTCCAGATGTAGAGACGCTGCCTTGGTCAGGGGCAGAGAAAGGAGCAGACCCTAAATAACATGTTTTTGACTGTGGGGGGAAACTGGAGGAAACCGACACAGAGACGGGGAGCAAACCCCACACAGAAAGGGCGGGAAGCGATCACTAAGCCACCATGTCACTGGATGTGTCATACTGAATAGTTTGAGGTACTTTGCAATAATTTATAAAATCACTGCAATTGATTTGAAATATTTAATGCAATTTTTTTTTAGAAAAAACAAAAGAAAAACTTATATCTTTTTCTCACAGGGACTTGCTTTT
This sequence comes from Thalassophryne amazonica, assembly GCF_902500255.1. Lineage (NCBI taxonomy): Eukaryota > Metazoa > Chordata > Actinopteri > Batrachoidiformes > Batrachoididae > Thalassophryne > Thalassophryne amazonica. The sequence continues at coordinate 99,401,774 of NC_047112.1, read as the reverse complement.
TCAGTTTTGACAAATTGGTCTTTCAAGCCAGATTTTTTTTATTAACTCTCCAAACACTCTCCTTTTGTTTAATCTTAAGGTATACAGTCTATGATCATACCCTTTGCCTCAGTAAATAATAAACAGCCAAAAATATATCAAACAAAAAAGGAAACGGCAAAACAAGAAAATAACATTTAATAATAAGTCTTTAAAAAGTAGTTTTAAAGAGGAAAAACAGGTTGTGTTAAAAACAAAGTAGAATGACACTCTAGTTTGTTTAATTCTAGTCCAAAATAAATTCAAAGTTGTGCACCCAATTCTTGTTTTTTAAAGTCACTAATGAGGTATGCTGTACAAAAAAAAAGTTCAAAGACATCATTAAAAGCCCAAAATGACCACGATATTCATGTCCATGATGAGTAAATGTAAATATCAAACCACAACTGTGAAACCTTTAGACAGTAAAACACACATAAATGCCACATAGGAGAGAGAAAAAGATAGATTTAAGTTAGTGCTAATTAAATTAGATAACTTTAATATTTATCATTTTATATTATTTGTGGAATTGCTGTGAATAAATGCAAAATGCTTCAAATGAATGCCTCCTTAGGTCATATACGTTATTGTAACATAAATGATTCAGTACATTTTATTCACATAATTATTAATGCTTGATTTTTTTGAATTCACTGAAATGAACAGTTTCTTTAAATCATTTGAGTTTAATTAACTAATGCATCATAAAGACAACTTGAGCACTGTGCTCGTAGAACACAAACCTCCACCAACCCTAGTTTCCAATTCCACAAATTTTTACCTTGGAAAATTTTTAAGGAGGACGAGGTCTGTGATAAAAGTAACGGACCTTATTATTTTTTTCAAAAACCATATGGATTTGAATCACGTGTGATTACATCAGACATGCTTGAACCCTCGTGGGCATGCAAGAGTTTTTTCACACCTGTCGGTTACGTCATTCGCCTGTGGGCAGTCTTTGAGTGAGGAGTGGCCCACCCTCTCGTTTTTTCATTGTTTAGGAATGGCTCAGAGACTGTTGCTTTGTTTGATAAAAATTTTTTCAAAAACTGTAAGGCACAACTGAGTGGACACCATTCGATAAATTCAGCTGGTTTTCAGTAAAAATTTTAATGGCTGATGAGAGATTTTGGTCTGGTAGTGTCGCTTTAAGGACAGCCCACGGTGCCTGATGCCGATCTGCACTTCGAGGCGGCAGCATCTCGCCGTTTCAAGTTGAAAACTTCCACATTTCAGGCTCTGTTGACCCAGGAAGTCGTCAGAGAACTTTCAGAAGAAGTCGGCATGAGGAGTTTATTCGGACATTCCATTGTTAACGGACATTTTGTAATGAAAGAACGTGCGGGCAGAGTCGCATGTCGGGCCGGACCCGACCGCGGGGGGTCGCGACAGGAAAAACACCTCTGTTGGAAACCTTAACGGGCAAGTTGGAACATGCCCAAGCTGTTAAACAATTTCTCAGTTACTCACTTGTTGAAAGCCATCAAAAGCCGCCTGAATTTTACAAATGGTTTTCAACACGGAGGTGTTTTTCCTGTCGCGGCGCACACAGATTCGCCGAGTCGTCACGGAAACGAGTCGGCGAATTTGCGCGCACGTCTTTCATTACAAAATGTCCTTAAACAGTGGAATGTCCGCATAAAGTCCTCATGCCGGCCTCTTCTGAATCTTCTCTGTTCTCTCACGACGTCCTGGGTGAATTAAGCCTTAAATTACAATGTTTTCAGGTCGAAACAGGCCGACGATGGCGCCTGGAAGCGCTGAGCGACGTCCCCCTCCGTGGGAAGTCCTTACAGCGACAGAAACACCCCATAATCTCTCATCAGCCGTTAAACTTTTCACCGAAAACCAGCTTAATTTCTCGAATAGTGTCCACTCGGATATCCCTCACACGTCCAGAAAAAATGTTGATAAAGCAACGCGCGCCGTCCGTAGCGGCTATTCAGACAAAGAGATTCCGACGGGCGGGGTGGAGCACTCCTCACTCAAGGCCTGCCCACAGGCGAATGACGTCACCGACACGCGTGAAAAAACTCACGCATGCGCACGAGGGTTCAAGCTTGTCTGACGTAAAAACATATGAATCAAATCCATTTATTTTTTGAAAAAAATAAAAAGGACCGCTTTTTTCATCACAGACCTCTTATAATACAAATTACAATAGGGTCCTTGTAGGACGTTGCCTACTCGGGCCCTAAATATAGATCAAAAGGGCTTTTCAATGTTAAAAAGAATCAAATATCTGCTAAATCCACAATTCAGATCAGATGTGGATCAAGTCTATTCATTGAGAGTGTTAGTTTGCACCTCATTGTCACAAATGAGAGTGATTGCAGCACTTCTGATTGAGATATAATGCAAAATGTACATCAAATAGGCTTTTCAATATTAAATTCAAACATCTACAAAATCCACAATCAGGATCAAACTTTGTGAGGCGATACTGAGTGTCAGTCTGCACCTCACTTTCAAATATGAGCGTGATTGGGGCATGTTTGATTAAGATATGATGTAAAATATACATTAAATGGGGTTTTCAATGTTAAATTTAAATGGCCACAAAATCTGTCATTTGGATCAGATCCGGATCAAACTTTGTCAGTCGATAAAGTATACTATCCTACATAATGCTCTCAAATGTGAAATTTGATATTTCTTAACATACTTATGATTTTTTGAAAATTAGATAGGGATTTTACCTGACTTTGCTCTTTGACCTATGATCTTGAAAATCGAATCAGTTCTTGCCTATCAGGATATGATTCCTTAGTAAAAATTTCATAATGATATATGAAAAATTGTGGGTTACAGGCTGTTCAAAAACAAACAGAGGTGAAAACATAACCTCGAACTTTGTTGGCAGAGTTAATTCATCTTGGTGTTAAGAATCAGAAATGTCTAATGATCACTTGCGTTTCTTTTCTTGGAACAGGCAGCCACAACGCAATAACCTACTGTTTGGACATGAACGACAGATCCCCTGTTGATCTGACGCAGCCTGACATGCTTCAGAAGCTCGACAAATACATGAAGCCTCTTATTCGGCCCTTTGTTTATAAGTGGGCAGTAACACAGGTAACATACTGAGGAAAACCACCAACACAGCAGCAAAAACATGCCCGTATATTTGGTTTGGTATGTGAGGTGTTGATTTGGCCTTTTTCCTGTTTTTCTTTTTGTGCCAGCAACATACTCACCATGTGCACAGTTTACTGGTTAACCTGGTTAGGATCCAACCTCACTGTCTGTGTCATATCAGCTCAAATTCTAGTGATGATGCAGTTCTGTCCAAGTGAAAGGATGTGTTAGGGTTCGGTCCTGTCAGGTGGTTTTTGTCCCCGTGTCCTTCTATGTCTCTGATCACATGCCTTTTCCCCTGTGGTCTGTGAGAGGGTGTTGTCTGTCTGTCTGTCTGTCTGTCATGCGTGAATCTGTGTCTGTGTTTTTTGTATGTTAGTGGGCATCTCCTTTCTGTGTCCAGTGTGTGTGTGTGTGTGTGTACGTTTGTGAAAGTGAGTGTGAATTCGGTGTGCGTGTGGACATGTGTGTTTCTGGGCTCGTCTGTGGGTTAGTGTGGGAGTGAGTGTACCAGTGTGTGGTCTTTTCTGTCAGGTGCACCTGTGTTCCTCCTGCCCCGTGTGTGTGTGTGTGTGTGTGTGTGTGTGTGTGTGTGTGTGTGTGTGTGTGCGTGTGTGTGGGCGTGTGTGTGTGTGTGTGTGTGTGTGTGTGCGTGTGTGGGCGTGTCCTGGCTGTCAGTGTCAGGTATGGATGATCCTTTCTGCTGTCGTGCTTCAGGTCCATGTCAAATGTTTGTCTGGTTGGGTGTGTGTGTGTGTGTGTGTGTGTGTGTGTGTGTGTGTGTGTGTTCATTCTGCACCTGTTACGTTCGTGTGACTAGTGTCGTATGTGGGCATGCCTCCTGTGGTCATTCTTGCCCGTCTGTCATCCTTTCTGTTTGTTGTGATATGTTATGTATTATGTTTCTCTGATGTTCTTTGTGTCGTTTATTTCTGCCCCGCGGTTGTTATTTCTGTTCCTTCATAGTGTTCTCCACGGTGCCGGTGTAGCAGACCGAACCGTCCACCCCTAAAAATCGGTCTACCTTTTGCATCTGCGCATGCGTCATTTCAGACCACAGCAGCACATCTGAGACGGAGTCTCTTCACCCAAAACAGTCAAATGCATTAATGGGATTATTAACCATCAGATGATAAAGGAAAAACCTCTTAAATCATTCTAAAGTCAGTTTTAAGCAGAAACAAGGCAAAATTCCGTGACGCTTTGAAATGTCAGACGCGCAGTGAAGGCATGAGTTAGCAGCTTATTTAGCCGTGGCGCTCTGATCGCTTCTGCCGCCTTTTATGATGAAATAATGCTGAATTTATGTGGAAATGATTGTTGTACAAAAGCTTCAGATATCTGTCGCTGAGATAGATGATGACTAGTGTGCAGTTTGAAGCAGAAATGAGGTGTTAATTCGTGAACCGCGTCATCGGGGGGACCGATTTTTAGGGGGACTGCTTGGTCTGCGACACCGGTGTCCCGATGAGATGATCTACCCATCGAGAAGATCTCCACTGCGCATGCATGGGAAAACATGCAGTTCTCTCTACCCTGGACTTTAATACCTCCCCCCGTCGAGTTCATCTACCTCTCTTTACCGCGCAACTGCACGTGCATCTCTGCATTGCGATGAGCTCCAAGTCATCTAACAACAATATTCTGCTTAAAAGACAGCATGTGTACATGCAAGTCTTTACTTTTTTACAATTGAAAAGACACATTACTGTATTTTTATGTAAAGACAAAACTTGCGTGGGTTTTCTACTTTCCTTCGGTGGAGGAGCTCAACTCGTCGGGTGAGGTGCGCATGCGCAGTTGCATGATGGAGCTCATCTCGACGGGACACGGCCACCCGTCAAGATGAGCTCCTCTACCGAAGAAAACCCACATAAGTTTTGCCTTTACATAAAAATACAGTAATAAGTGTCTTTTCAATTAAAAAAGTAAAGACTTGCATGTACACGCTGTCTTTAAAGTACAATATTGTTGTTAGATGACGGGGAGCTCAGCTTGGCACACGTAACTGTCGATTTGGGGATATCAATTTGACAGGGCACCTCATCTTGACAGATACCGGCTTCGGTTAATGCTGGAATTTGGTTTGATCTTCTCTTTATTGCATTCTTAGTGTTCCTGTTGGTGTCATTATTTTCTCTGTGTCTGCGGTATTGCTTGATCATTGTGTACCATTTTTCCACTCACCCTGTGATGTCTGTTGTTTTATCTGTCACCAGTTATTGTCTGTCATCTCCATGTGTGCTGATTTAATACAGTTGTATGCAAAAGTTTGGGCACCCCTGATAATTTTCATGCTTCTCCTTTAGAAATCATTGGTTGTCTGGATCAGAAATGTCAGTTAAATATCATATAGCAGACAAGCACACTGATATTTGAGAAGTGAAATGAAGTTTATAGGATTAAAGAAAGTGTGCAATAATTATTTAAACAAAATTTGGCAGATGCATAAATTTGGGCACCCTTGTCATTTTATTGATTCTAATACATTTAGCACTCTTATTGGAACACAGAATTGGTTTGGTAAGCTCATTGACCCTTGACCTCCTTACACAGGTGAGTCCAATCATGACAAAGGGTATTTAAGGTGGCCATTTGCAAATGTTTACCCTCTTTGCATCTCTTCTAATAAGTGGCAACATGGGAGGCTCTAAACAACTCTCAAATGACCTCAAAACAAACATTGTGTGAAACAACATCATGGTTTAGGGGAAGGATACAAAAAGCTATCTCAGAGATTTTAGCTGTCAGTTTCCACTGTGAGGAACATAGTGAGGAAATGGAAGACCACAGGTGCAGTACTAGTTAAGGCCAAAAGTGGCAGGCCAAGAAAAATCTCAGATAAGCTGAAGCGAAGGATGGTGAGAACAGTCATAGTCAACCCACAGACCTGCTCCAAAGACCTACAACATGATCTTACTGCAGATAGTGTCTTTGTGCATTGTTAAACACTGCTCAAAATCTACTAAGGTATTCATGCAGAGGAACAAGTACAGTGTTCTGGAATGGCCATCTCAGTCCCCAGACCTAAATATTATTGAAAATCTGTGGTGTGATTTTAAGCAGACTGTCCATGCTCGGAAACCAACAAACCTGAGATGTTTTGTAAAGAAGAATGGTCCAAAATACCTCCAACCAGAATCCAGACTCTCATTGGAAGCTACAGGAAGCATTTAGATACTGTTATTTCTGCAAAAGGAGGATCTACTAAATATTGATGTATTTTTTTACTGTTGGCGTGCCCAAATTTATTCACCTGCCTAATTTTGTTTATAGAATTATTGCACACTTTCTGTAAATCCTATAAACTTCATTTCACTTCTCAAATATCACTGTGTTTGTCTGCTATATGATATATTTAACTGAAATTGCTGATCCAGACAACCAATGATTTATAAAGGAAAACAATGGAAATCATCAGGGGTGCCCAAACCTTTACATACAACTGTATGTGTTGCAACATAGAACAAGAGCCTTTATTGTGCTTTATATAACTGTGAGTCACATTCGTAGAGATAATCTGTGGCCCCTGGTTTTCAGACAAGGAAAGCCTGTACATAATCCCCCTTTGCCCCCAGAGCACATGTAAATACACCTTAATGACCCCATGTCCTCCTCCAGCACCGGTGTCATCGACTGAACGGTCCCTCCTAACAATCGGTCCGCCCTGTCTTCACTGCACGTGTCATTCCTGTGTGTCAGCCGCAGTTCACTGATTATCACTTCGTTTCTGCCTGAAACTGCACTCCAGTCATCATCTATCTCAACAACAGATATCTGAAGCTTTTGTAGAACAATCATTTCCACATAAATTCAGCATTATTTCATAATAAAAGTCAGAGGAAGTGATCAAAGCGCCGCAGCTGCACGAGCTGCTCCTGCTGCGTTCACTATGCCTCCGTCATTCAAAGTGTCAGTAGCGGCTCACTGATTGTCACCTCGTTTTGGCTTAAAACCGACTTTAGAATGATTTAAGAGGTTTTACTTTGTCATCTGATGGTTAAGAATCACATTATTCCCTTTGATCGCTTTGGGTGTAGAGAGTCAGTCTCAGACGAGCTGCTGTGATCCCAAATGATGCATGCAGGGGTGTAGCACCAAATTCTGGGCCCTAGGTACTAGCCATATTGAAGCCCCCCCCCCCCCCCCCCCCCCCACACACACACACACACTGTTATGTTCTTTTTTTTTTTTTTTAACGCAAACACCAAATTTCTAATGCGTAGTCAAACCAGGTCTAAATCATGTATACCTTAGATCAGTGATTCTCAACCGGGGTGCCGCGGCACCCTAGGGTGCCGTGATCGATCGTCAGGGGTGCCGTGGGTATTTTTCAAATTCGCGATTACCGTGAATTATTTATTTTATCCACAAAGCATAAAACGACTCAGAATCTGACGTCATTGTGCTGCAGCCTCGCTCTCGTCTTAAGGCGGGACAATAACAAGGAGGCTGACGGCCGATTAAAACAGTGTCTCCTTCAAAAGCCGTCTAAAATGCGGAGCTGTCGGTGTGTGTGTCTGTGCCTGTCTGTGCACGCGCGCGGAGTTAACAGGCTTGCAGACTGTGAGGGAGGGGAGGGGGTGGGGTGAGGGAGATTCCTGAATGCAGGCGCGACACGTTCAGTGCGCAGCGAGCACGGAGCAGAGAGAGGTTTTTAAATGGAGTGAACATGTTAACAAAACGTGAAGCTTTTACTTCTCTCTGAACTTTCTCTAAAGGTGTGATTCTGCCGTTACCGTCCTGTTCACACCATGTGCGCGTCGTATGCTGAATTTATGAGATCATGAGATGAAATAAACGGTCAAATATCTTTAAAAACATATTTAAAAAATGAGAATATATGAATGAACTGAGATACACACACAAAAAAAATGTTCAGACGCACAGATCACAAAAAGCAGGTGAGAACTCTGAACTTTAACAGCTGTTATTTTCCAAATTTGTTCAATCTTGAGCTTAATGCAGTGTTTAAGCACAAAACGTGACTGATGAGGAGAAACAATTTCAGAAATGCAACAGAAACAACCACAAATCAGAAAAAGTTGGGACTGTATGTAAAATGAAGATAAAAATAAAAATGTTGCACCATTCCCAGTTTCTCCACTCACAGAAGCCAAACGTTCTTCCACAGTTGTGTAATTATACTACAATAGTAGAATATAAAGAAGAGAAAAAAAAGAAAAAAAAATAGACAATATATTCGTCAATCGCAATTATTTGTCTGACAATTAATCGTCTCCAGAAATTTCTAATCGTGACAGCCCTACTTGAGATCAGAGCGCAAAATGCTTGAGGATTTTCGAAATGCGATGTTTTCTGTATCGATTTTCTATTGCGATAATTGGGTTTTGCACAAAACCAGAGGTAATAGCATTATAATATTATTTTAGTTGGTGGTGTGCCGCAGGATTTTGTAAATATAAAAAGGGTGCCGCGACTCAAAAAAGGTTGAAAAACACTGCCTTAGAACCCTTTTTAAAGTTGGGGGAGCAATATTGAGTTGGGGGGTCTGGGGGACCAAATTGCACCATTTCTAGAAAAATGGTGCAATTTGGTGAATTCCCACCTGTTAAAATGCACATGAATGCACCAAATTGCACCATTTTCTAGAAAATGGTGCAATTTGGTCCCCCAGACCCCCCAACTCAATATTGCTCCCCCAACTTTAAAAAGGGTGTGTTTTCTAGAAAAATGGTGCAATTTGGTCCCCCAGACCTCCCAACTCAATATTGCTCCCCCAACTTTAAAAAGGGTGTGTTTTCTAGAAAAATGGTGCAGTTTGGTCCCCCAGACCCCCAACTCAATATATCTAGCTTTCAAGCTCACCTCGCTTTTCAAAGAATTTGGTGATTTAGTTTTCTTTCCCTGTCCTTTTTTCTCTTCTTTTTTGAAATCCAGACTTTGATTTTTTTTTAAGAAAGACATATTTTATTTCAGCCTAAACACTAGGGCTGCAACTAACAATTATTTTAGTAATCAATTCATCGGTCAATTATTTTTTCGATTAATCGTTTTGGGGTTTTTTTTACTTACATGTGAGTTTTGCCATTATTTCTTTAAGTGAGTTATTAAAAGGCCTTTATCATGCAACATCAACTTTGAGCTTGTAACAAAGTTATGTTATATTCTCGTCAAAAACATACCCGGAGTAGTGTTTTGTTTTATTTTGCACATATACACATCACCGACATGCCACAAAGAGATTTCTATCAGGTTTCACCCGATTATGAGCATTTTTATGAGGTCTGTTAGAAAAGTATCAGACCTTTTTATTTTTTGCAAAAACCTGATGGATTTGAATCACGTGTGCTTGCATGAGCAAACCTTGAACCTTCGTGCGCATGCGTGAATTTTTTTCGATTGCCTCATTTGCTGGTAAGCAGCCTTTGTGTGAGGACATGTGTCGTGCGCTCGGCGGGTTTTCATTGCAAGGAAAATAGCGGAACGACTGGAGCAGCGCTACTGCATCAAATTTTGCCAGAAACTGGGCGACAGCCAGGTGGAAACCATTCGGAAGATTCAGACGGCTTTCGGTGACGATCCTATGGGCATCACACAGATTAAGGAGCGGTACAACCGGTTTAAAGACGTCCGCACAATGGTGGAGAGCGAGCCACGCTCTGGTCGGCTATCAACATGCTGAAACGACTAGATAATTTCCAAAGTGAACGCTGTGTGATGCGGGACCGTCGTGTGACTGTCCGAGAAATTGCGGAAGAGGTGGATATCAGCACTTTTTCAGTACATTCCACTGTGACAGAAGATTTGGCCATGAAAAGAGTTGTGGCGAAATTCATGCTGCTGCTGATGGCGGCGCAAAAGCGCCTTCGTGTTGAAGTCTCACAGGACATGCTGTGACATGCCCACCTCTTCCACAATTTCTCGGATAGTCACACGACTGAAAAGTCACCGAAAGCTGTCTGAATCATCCGAATTGTTTCCACCTGGCTGTTGCCCAGTTTCTGGCAAAATTTGATGCGGCGCTGCTCCAGTTGTTCCGTCTTTTTCCTTGCAATGAAAATCTGCAGAGAGCACTACACACATCCTCACACAAAGGCTGCTTACCAACAAATGACGCAATCGACAGGCGTGAAAAAATTCACGCATGCGCACGAAGGTTCAAGGTTGGCTCATGCAAGCACATGTGATTCAAATCCATCAGGTTTTTGCAAAAAATAAAAAGGTCCAATACTTTTCTAACAGACCTCATAGATGCCTACAGCAACTATCTCAACCACTGACAACATATTACAGCAAGAGTCCACAAAACTATTTTAAAGGCCTGACTAAAGTGTAATATGTGATCTTTAAAAACATATTTTCTATGAAAAAATACACACATGTGCAGTTAACTGCATTTTAATTTTTCTTGTGTAAAATTACAGCTTAGATGTGGTTTGACCAAAACAAATTATCATTAAACTTAAATAAAACAGGGGTGAAGTGGAGGTTTGAGTCACTAGGTGTTCACAGGAAACAGTTATTTATTTCTATATTTATCTTTATTTATGTTCATTGTTAGTTGGATTTATCTTTTCTGTTGTGTTTAATCAGGTTCTTTTGTTTCTTTCTCTAAAATTGTATTGTAGAATCAGAATCAGAAGTTTATTGCCATTGCCAGTGAACAGGATTCACAGACTAGGAATTTACTTTGGTACAATGGTGCAACATTAAGAAGAGATAAAATGCTAAGATAAAATATAACATATGTGTCAAAATAAGATAAAATATTAGATAAAAAAAAGAAATATGAAATATGAAAGGCTGTGTGCAACAGAAAAACAGAGAAACAGAAAAAACAGTGCAGTGGGATGAGTGCAATTAAAAACCAAAGTACACTGTCTAAAGTGACCCGTGATAAAATGATAAAGTGACAGAGTTAAGCTTAAGGTGACTGAGTTATGAGGTGTTCATGAGTCTAACGGCAGAGGGGAAGAAACTGTTCTTATGGCGGGAGGTTCTGGTCCGGATGGACCGTAGCCTCCTGCCCGAGGGGAGTGGTTTGAATAGACCGTGTGCAGGGTGAGAAGGGTCAGCTGTGATCCGACCTGCTCGGCCCAGAGTCCTGGAGACGTGCAGGTCATGGAGAGATGGAAGGCTACAGTCAATCACCTTCTCAGCAGAGGCCACAATGCGCTGCAGTCTGTGTCTGTCCCTGGCTGTGGCCCCGGCGTACCACACCGTGATGGAGGAGCAGAGGATGGACTCGATGATGGCCGTGTAGAACTGCACCATCAGCTGGACAGGCAGCTTGGCCTTCTTCAGCTGCTGCAGGAAGTACATCCTCTGCTGGGCCTTCTTGATGAGGGAGCTGATGGTTGACTCCCACTTGAGGTCCTGGGTGATGGTGGTGCCGAGGAAGCGGTGACAGACCACAGTGGTGATGGGGCTGTTGGTGAGGGCGAGGGGGGGGCGGGGGTAGCATTAGTTTTAGCATTAGCATTGTAGCATTAGTGGTTATTATTACTATTATTGTTGTTGCTATTATTACTAATATATAAATAAGAAATAAATAAAATATTACAATTTGTAATACATTTGACTCTTTTACGACAACAAATGCTGAGCCATGAATTATTATACAGAAAACAAATGTGCTGACAGCTGCAACAGCTTAATGCTAACTTTAACATTGAAAACGCCGTAGACATGCTAACGCGTTAGCATCGGTCCCGTTTTTAAGTTATAAAATACATCTATCAACTATTTCAGAAGACCATAACAGGTCAGATTAACATAAAAAGGTAAATCTTACTCACAGATATGTGCTTTTTGGGGTTTTAGTGGGGAAACAATGAACCAACAAAGCAGCAGTTCGAAGCACTGCTTCGATCTGCGAATCACTGCTTCGATTGGTTCAAGGTTCAAAGCAAAGCCGCGCTGCAGAAATGGTTGATTTATATGGAAGAAACGAAACATTTGCGGTAAAACAAAGTTATTTAATAACTAAACGATGACTAAATTAGTTGACAACTATTTTAATAATCGATTAAATCGATTAGTTGTTTCAGCTCTACTAAACACCTCCTCTTTCTGTCAGATCCCATTTAGGATGTGTGTGTGTCAAGTCAAGTCAAAGTTTTATTTGCCATTTGTAGAGCACAACAAAATTGTACACATACATAGGAATTGTATTGTCACCCTTAGAGTCAAAAGAACATCTTAAAAATAAAATCTTAAAACATCTTAAAAAAAAAAAATAAAACAACGCTTGTTTCCAGTACATTTATAGTCTATAGATTGGCCATCAGCCTTACAGCTGCTGGAAAGAAGCTGTTGTAGAAACGTGTTTTGTGTGTGATAATGCTGTCTGCTCTAATGTGTCTCAGACTGTAGGGTTTGTATCTGGGCCTCAGTAACAGGTGTCCTGGATGGTGCCTGTCTCTGATTATGGACTGAGCTTTCTTCTTGCACTGCTCTGTGTGTGTCATGGTTATGGATGGAAGGTCTATCCTAATGATCCTCTCTGCAGTCTTAATGACTCTTTGGAGTGACTTTATATCTGCCTGTGTGACGTTACCAAACCACACCGTGATGCCAAATGCCAGGATGCTCTCTATGAGTCCTCTGTAGACATGTGTGAGAGGGCGCTTCCTAAGTCCAGCCTTCTTCAGAAGTCTTATAAAATACAGACGCTTCTGGGCTTTTTTCATTGTGGCAACAGTGTTAGTAGACCAGCTCAGGTTAGATGTTAAATATAGGCCCAGGAATTTGTAGCTGTCAACCCTCTCTACTACCGTGTCCTTGATGATGAGAGGTTGCAGAGGAGGACCTTTCTTCCTGAAGTCTATGACAAGCTCCCTGGTCTTGTCTACATTGAGGACAAGGTCATTTTTCTCTCCATAGACAATGATGTTGTTGACCTGCTCCCTGTATCCTGTCTCATCCCCACCCGCAATAAGGCCCAAGATGGTGGTATCATCCACATATTTGATGATGAGTGAGCTATTGTGAGTGGAGACACAGTCATGTGTGTACAATGTATAGAGCCTTGGGCCGAGGCAGCAGCCTTGGGGAGTACCTGTACTAACCAACAGGTTACCTGATGTTACCCCCCCCCCCCCCCCCCCTCCCCATCTTCACCACCTGCTGTCTGTTTAGCAGACAGTCCAAAATCCAATTACAGGTTGTGGCCGGCAGTTCAAGGTGTCTTAACTTTACAACGAGTTTACCCGGGTCGATAGTATTGAAAGCGGAGCTATAGTCTAAAAATAGTATTCTGACATAGGTTTTATTATGATCCAAGTGTTGAAGTGTATGGTGTAAGACATACAACCCCTGGCAAAAATTATGGAATCACCGGCCTCAGAGGATGTTCATTCAGTTGTTTAATTTTGTAGAAAAAAAGCAGATATTTTCCTCAGAATTGAGTGATTCCATATTTTTTTCCTCTGCTTTGTCTAAAAAAGTAACAGTTCCTGACTGCCACAATCTTTTTTCTTGATTTCTTATAGTGTTTCTTAAAGCCAGAAAGTTGCCATTTGAAATGACTTTAGTTTTGTGTCATGTCTGTGATCTGCTTTTTTTCTACAAAATTAAACAACTGAATGAACATCCTCCGAGGCCGGTGATTCCATAATTTTTGCCAGGGGTTGTAGGCGACCGCATCATCCACTGATCTATTTGGACGGTAAGCAAACTGTAATGAATCTGAATTGTCTGGAATGAAAGAGTTTATGTGCGCTAATACCAGCTTTTCCAGACACTTCATGGCCACGGGTGTTAGGGCCACAGGCCTGAAGTCATTCGGAGATGAAGTGTCAGGTTTCTTGGGGACTGGTATCAAAATGCAAGATTTGAACAAACGTGGCACTACTGCTTGTGACAGGGACTGGTTGAAAATGTCCGTATACACACCTGCCAGTTGTTCAGCACAGGCCTTCAGGACTCTAGGTGACACTCCATCTGGGCCCACAGCCTTCCGGGGATTAACCCGTTTTAGAGCTCTCTGCACCTGTGTGTGTGTCACCTGCAGGGTGGTGTCCTCAGCACTGCAGGGGAGTCTGGCGGGTGTCTCCGTGTTCCTCCGATTGAAGTTGTTGAGGCGGTCTGCAAGGGTGGCATCTCTGACGTCAGTGACATTGGTGCTTCTGTTGTAGTTTGTAATAGATCGTATTTCCTTCCACATGATGTGGGTGTTATCCTGCAAGGGTAGGCTTACTAGTTTTTGGGAGCGTGCTCTTTTTGCTTTAGCAGTTCATATTTAGCCCTCTTATACTCCTCTTTATTTCCAGACTTATAAGCCTCCCACTTCTCCCTGATCTTTTTCCGTACGTCCGCATTAAACCAGGGTTTCTGATTTGGAAAAATGCGAACAGTACGAGAGGGGATACATATGGAGGTGCACCAGCTAATATAGTCACTGACAGTTTCTGTGTATTCATGAATGTGTTCTGAAGCCTCCTTAAAAATGTTCATATCTGTGGCCTCAAGACAGCCCTGGAGGCAGGCCATTGCACTTCCAGTCCAAACATTAACGGTGCGGGTAGTGACAGGAGTAGCTTTTAGTCTGTTTGTGTATGTGGGTTTTAAAAAAATAGCCATATGATCAGACTTCCCAAAGTGAGGTTTAGATTCAGCTACATATGCATTTTTTAAATTACAATAGCTGTGATCTAATGTTCTGTCACCTCTGGTTGGGAAAGTCACATATTGATAAAGTTTGGGAATGTCTTTTCGGAGATTACAGTGATTAAAATCCCCTAAAATTGTAAAAGCAGCTTCCGGATACTCATTTGCATGTTTACTGATTATGTTATGTAAAAGTTTTAGTGCTACTTCCTCCTTAGCAGAGGGGGGAATATACACCACACTTACAATAATGCATTGAAGTTCCCTGGGTAAATAAAACGGTCTACATTTCAAGGTAAGATATTCCACGTCTTAGTGACAACATTCCACGTGTTGACTGTGCACCAGGACTGGTTTACTAGGATTGCCGTCCCTCCTCTGCGGCTCTTCCCGCAGTCAGCAGCGCACCTGTCGGCTCTAAAGATGGTATAGCCCTCTGGAGTGAGAGGCTCGTCGGGGATTTTCTCCTCCAGCCACGTCTCACAGAAACAGAGTAGTGAGCAGTCTCTCATGTACCGCTCCGCTGATATTCTTGCATGTAGTTCGTCTATTTTATTTCCCAGTGATTGGACATTTGCAAGCAGAATGGAGGGGAGCGTTAGCCTCCTTTTCCTAACAACCCAACGGAACCTCCGCTCAGCTCCGCCCCGTCCGCCTCGCCTCCGCCTCGAGCTGTTGAGACCGGTGCGGCCGGCCTCCTGGATCAGGTAGTGGGCTTGCTGCACGTTTTCTTGACATATCAGCTCCGGGTGTAGATCCAGCACTTTGAGATCGTATACTCCCCATTTATTTGGTCTTGTAAAGAAAGCAACGTATCTCGGTCGTACTTGAGACTGGGTTGCACTGTTGCCTTTACGTGGTGCGTGAGTAAAAGTAACAAAAACACCAACACCCTAAAGACTCTAAGGGCTCCTCGATGTCGCACACGGGGTTGCGCCATCTTTAAATCATCCAGGTATGATAATGAGGTGTGTGTGTGTGTGTGTGTGTGTGTGTGTGTGTGTGTGTGTGTGTGTGTGTGTGTGTGTGTGTGTGTGTGTGTGGTAGAGTGCCACCTGTGCGCCTGGACTAAACCATTGTACAACTGTGCAGGGTTTGGAAGGGCTCTCAGAGATCTTTCAATATTATTGTTAGAGCAGAATTATGTTTTGCAACATTTATACATTCATTCTAATTATATTCTTTTACAACATGAATTGTATGGACATTAATAACATGCAACACAAAAATGTATTTAATGCCAGTTTTTTGTGCCCCCCAATGCTCTGGGCCCTGGGTACATAGTACCCTTTACCCCCCTGTCCGACGCCCCTGGATGCATGGGCAGTGGAGGCAGGGTGGACCAGTTTTTAGTGGGGATCATTCGGTCTGTGACACCGGCAACATCATTTTGGTGCCGTTACCATGACTGGTGGATAAACCAGATGACATCCTAACGAGCAAATTGGTCTGCAGGAATCTGGTGAGAAACTGACCAAACTGTCTCAGAATGACACCTTTAAGTTTGTGAAAACTGAGCAACAACATTTGCTCTTGATTTGGATTTGCAGTAAAGTTTGCCATGTTATACTAAATTTTAAAGTGTTTCATTCAGTGTTGTTTCGGACATTTTTCTATACGTACCTCTCTGCAAGCCAAACTTGATGATAGGTGTTGTGTAATGGTTTGTGTATCCTCCTGTGTGTTGCAGGAGTACACTATAATGCAGCAGCTGGACTGTGGAGTCAGATACTGCGACCTGAGGATTGCACACAGACCCAGCGACAGCTCCAGTGACCTGTACTTCTACCACGGTGTCTACACCACGCTAACCGTCCAGGTGCAGTCATGGCACAGGGTGCAGCCAGGGGTTTCTCTGAAGGGGTCGTGACAAAATGCTAAGCCAGCCACACTGTAAAACAAAAGGGAAAATAATAGTATTTAATACTGCTTCAAGCTTATGTGATCTTTGCTGTCTATGTTTTATCAGAAAGCTGATCTCCTTGAAACTTGGTAAAATAACAAACAATGATTAATCATATTACAGTGCGGATTTTTTTAGAAATCCAGTATTTATTTATTTTTAACTGCTTAAATTGTTCCATTTCTTAAAAAAAAAAAATCACAATTTTCAGTGAGAAGTACTGAGAAGTAATATGTTGTTGACCTACCTAACTATTTACTCGAAGGCTAGTTTAAATGTGCTGACATGGTTGGCCCTTCCCTATTTTTTTTAATATCTTTTTTTAATATAATGATAATATAATTTTTTTAAAACATTATTAAGAATGTTTGAATAGAGTGCAAAGTGATTAAACTTTGGCGCTACCAAGTGCAGCAACCACACCAAATAGAAGAAAAACACAGGATTTAACAAACATTTAATGTCAGCCCAAACTGTCAAACACACCAATGTCCATTTATCTTCAAAGTGTAGCAAGTCACAGGTGTCTGGCATGCCTCCTTGATTTGCTGAATATTTGGAATAATTTCTTGCCCTCATCATGATTATAAATAACAAGAGTAGTGGAAAAACACAGTGGACAGGAAAGACATATCCAGCACCCAAAGAAGCACTGTGACCAACTTAAATAGTACATCACTATCACCACCATAGTGATGTGAATCACCTGTGAAGTATACCGGGTAACAGGACCACTCACACACACAAACACACTGATCTTCTGGCAGAGCGGGGAGAGGTGTAAAATGTGCAGGTTAGGTGGTCTTTGAGAACTGGGTTGAGAAAAACAGTTGTATGACAATCCTACTCTGCCACTTTACCATGAACCCGTGACTGTCAGCTTTAATGGGAGGGTGAATACATCCAAACTGAAGGAACACTGTAGGAACGACTGTCTTCGGAATGATGTCGATCTGGTTTTGTAAGAACATCTGTTTTGTGCTTTCCTGACAGACGGTTCTAACAGAGATAAAGGAGTGGCTGGATGCTCATCCCAGAGAGGTGGTCATCCTGTCTTTTAGCCACTTCCTGGGCCTAAACCAGGAGCTCCACATGCTGCTCCTCACGAACATCCGCAACATTTTTACCTCCAAACTCTGCCCCAAAAAGGTACAGCTTCTCTTCCTGTTTTCAATAAGGACTTCAGTTCTTCATATTTATGAACACTGAAAACACATCTTTTGAAATGATGTTTCATTGTGACTCAAAACGTCCAGACTGATATTGTGTAAATAATAATTAATGATAATAACTTAATAACTGAAGAGCATGCATAACAGTTTCTTCAACAATGGCAAATGTGACTCAGTATCTTGCAAGGCATGGACAAATCAAAACGGCAGATATTTGTGATATTGGAACCTTTACCCAAAAAAGCACACCTAAGGGCCCCTTCACATATAACATGCTTGAAGCAGACTAGCACATGAAGGAAGAATTGCATGCCATTCGTGAAAAATTTAAGCCACCTCAAACACCTTGTGCACCTGTCACCACAACATTTGCATGCACAAGTGGCCGAAAGACAGTGAATGCCCTGCATGTGCTCATTCGATCCCTCTCTCTGCAGGTGTCAGCCAAATTCCAGGTGTTACATACGAACATGTAACACCGCTCGCTGCACACTTACAAAAGGCCGGGCTATTCGCATTCCTGATATGATAGCAGAGAGCAGACGATCACATTCGATCTGTCTGTGAAAGGTGTCTAAGTGCCACATGAGTGTGGTGTCACCTAGCAACACACGGGTGTGACTGTGCTGAACGCCCCCCCCCCAAACACACACATACACACAAATGGCGTGTGGCGTTGCCCCCCACCACCAACACAAATGGCTTGTGGAGCATGTCATCCCTCCACCAACACACACACACACACACACACACACACACACACACACACACACACACACACACACCATGAATCAAACATTGTCAGTTCTAGCTGACGCAGTGTATGTGTGTGCGGGCGCTCATGCTCTCATGTGGACCGGCCAGCGTCTAAGCGCACAGCACGGTGTGAAGCCGCCCGGCCGGCTGATTTCACGTCCACCACATAAATTTCAGTTTACATGACAGACAAAAGAGTGGAAATTAAATCAAACAAATAAGGGTGACGAAGGCGTGAACTCATTGTTGTGTGATTGCTTTGCTGTGGACATTAGCGCATGTCAACTGACCGCTGACTGACTGACAGCTGGACGTGACTGTGCACGTAAGGTGTTACATTACAACACAGACAAATTTTTGCCAGTCAGTTATTTCGGCACTTTTTTCTCTTTTTAAAAAAAATATGTTTATCTCCTTGTTGATGTGGTAAAGCGGACAAGTTACTCCTACAATTAAAAATCATGATTAAACATGATATGTCGGACTTCTGACACCACCCTGGGAATTTCACCCAGGGAATTCGACAGTTTGAATAACTTCAACTTAAGACACAGGTTCGTTGCAATTGAGACAGAGAAGTGGTTCCCAAATACAAAAAGAATTTATTAACAATCAGATTTCTAGTTAAAAAGACAATTTTATAAAAACTAATGTAAAACACCATGAATCATGACCACATGAGGGCGCCCTTGCATCACACAGCCCGGCAGCACATGCAGCTGGCAGAGTTTTCCAAATGTCCACACCGAGCGTAAAGCCGCCGCAGCAAACAGGGCACATCTAGCGGTCTCACAGGACGAAATCTTTCAGCAGAGCACCAGAGCAAAGCAGCAGGGCCTCCTTCCACAGCTTGGTCCAAAATCCGAACCGTCCGTCACAGCAATCAGCTGTAACTGGACACCACCCCAGAGCGTCAAGAGCACCACAAACTCAGCAGCGCACCGCCAACGACAGCCCACACAGAGGTCTCTGTCTTCACGGGAACTTGGAAGTGAACACGTCCAAACACCTGCAGTCAATCTCCAGAAAGAGAAAGAAGAGCACAACACACTCCCTATTTTATACAAACACTTCTCTGCCACAACCAGCTGCACTCAATCCACCAGCTGAACATCATTAAGGTCATCCATCCTGCTACAATCTACCCCCACAAATTGAATCGCTGCCCCGACGATGGAATAGAACCCATTCCTTAACCTTAGTCATACCACCTATATTACATAGGGCCAGAAGGACCCACTTGCACTGCAGACCGTGGAAGATGATGAATATTAGAATGATGACCCGCAGTAACCCTAGTCGTCCGCCGAAATCCAACTTCTTCACTAGGGGGGAGGGAAGACATACTAGACTCCACTGGCAGAGATGGCATAACAACCACTGGATCTACTGGTGGACTCAACTGCGGGGAAGCAGGTAAACTCACAGCCTCTGCCCCCTCCACCTGAGGGGCAACCTGGGTCTCCCACCCCCTCCATCTGAGAAGCAGGCGGAGTCACCACTTCCTGCACAACTGAAGTAGACGCAGGGTCCTCAGATCCTGATACCAACCACCCACCATTACACCACCACCTGTCCTCTAATGGCTCCACCACAAATGGAGAAAACTCCACAGGGGGCAGAGAATGTGTCACAACCTCATCAGGGGACCCAACCCCTACCACTACCTTCAACAATGAGCGATGAACCTGCTTGGCTCTGGTTAAATCATCCTTAGGGGCGATTGTATAAACAGTCCCTTCTTCCTGTGGTGCCCTCAGGACACGATACATCACAGAGGACCACTGGTCCTGGATGTTATGACGGCCCCGTACCCCAAAATCTCGCAATCAGACCAACTGGCCCTCCTTCAGGGGAACATCACGGACACACTGATCATAATCCTTCTTACGCCACTCTGCAGTGGCCTTCAGCCGATCCCGGGCTCCATCAAAAGCCATCTGCAAGCGGGTCTGGTGCTCCCGGACCCACTCATGAACAAAACCACTCACAGGCTCCTGAACCCGACCGAACAGAAAATCGACTGGAAGTCTTGGCTCCTGACCAAACATCAACAAAAAAGTTTCTGTGTAGGCTCTCAGTTGCCCAGGTGGTTTCCATAGTAGAGAAGCTTGAATCTTCGACTGGACTGGGTTGCTTGACGCGAGGACGTTTCGCTTCACGAGTCAAGACAGAAGTCAGACTACCAGAGCAAGAATTTTAGCTGAGGAAGCTTCTGCGATTTGAAGCGAAACGTCCTCGTGTCAAGCAACCCAGTCCAGTCGAAGATTCAAGCTTCTCTACTATCAACAAAAAAGGAGACTCACCAGTTGCCTGATGCGGCGTTGTGTTATAAGCATACAGAACCTGGGGCAAACAGGAACCCCAATGTTGCTTTGGAGACACGGGCAGTATGCGCAACAGATCATGAAGCGTTCTATTAAAACGCTCACACTGCCCATTCCCAGATGGATGGTATGGTGTAGTATGAGACTTCTCTTTGCCATAGAAGCCACACAACTGCTTGATAAATACACTCTCAAAACTCCGTCCCTGATCAGAATGTATCCGAGCTGGAACCCCAAACCTTGAAAACCACTCCATAACCAGAACTTGAGCTACTGTAGGAGCTCGCTGGTCACGGGTAGGGACTGCCCACATGTACTTACTAAAAACGTCAGTCATTACTAGAACGTCTTCCACTCTACCATGACTAGGCTCTAGAACAGTAAAATCAATGGCAAGAATCTCATTAGGCCGATATGCCAACAGGTGTCCCATGGGCCACGAGCCACTGGTTGGTTCACCTTTGCTACCTGACACCTCTCACATGCCTGGCACCAATCTGCCACTTCTGCAGACATCCCTGGCCAATAACACCACTGATGTAAAAGCTCTAGGGTCCTCTTGATCCCTTGATGAGCATACCCTTGATGAACCTCAGTCAACACATCGGCTTTTAAAGCTGCAGGTAACACCAACTGCAACACAGCCCCAGCTCCATTGGACTTAAACACCTGACGGTAGAAGACACCATCCTTCTCCACCAACCGGTCCCACTGCTGAAGCAGCACCCGGGCTGACTGTGACACCTGATTGCACTCTTCCTTATCAAGACCCCTTTTATGGTCCCAAAACACCCAAACCTCCCGAATCACTGGATCAGCCCATTGCAGTGCAGCCAGGTCAGATGGAAGATGGTGGTGTTGTGTGGGCCGCTGAAGAGGAGGTACTGCTGGCCCACCACCACCAGAGGGCGCCCTGCCTGAAGTGCGGGCTTCAGGAACGAGAGGGCGCTGCCGCCTGATGGGAACATCCGGGAGTGAAAGCTGTCACTCATCAACTCATGACAGCTGTCACTCATCTCCACTTACTTCATCAACCGCTCCATAAAAGCCGGACGACATCTCCCCCCCGCTGCCGAGATATCGCCTACCATTTGAGGTAAACTCTCAGCCGTTTGACTGTGCCGTATTGCACGTAATCTTTTGATTAATCTTTTCAGAAGGACCTGTTTGCTTGTGTCAGCAGGAGGCTGATTCAGTCGTCGACAGCAGGGTGCGGGATCACACCCTTCACGACTCATAAGACAAGCAACTGGTCGAGTGTAGCGGATTGACTGTGTTCAGTATTGCGGAGGTGGAGGTGCAAATTCCCACCTGCTTGACTGACTGTGTTACTGGGTGTGCACACACCCACACCTAACTGTTTCTGCTTCATGCCAGCAGTACCAGATCCGACAGCTGGAGACGGTGGCCACCTGGGGACACGGGACTTGGCGGCTCCAGTATCCTCCGGGTTCGGTGGCGGTGGAAATCGTGTGGGATCCGGTTCTTCTCTGGACGGACGTCTTCTATCCTCGAGCCTGCCCACACGTCACCTCTGTATTTTGACTGCATACAAATTCTGTAATCGTCTGTATTTCGTTGTGCACATTCACAACAGTAAAGTGTTCTATTTTCGGCTCATTCATTGTCCATTCATTTACGCCCCCTGTTGTGGGTCCGTGTCACTACACTTTCACAACAGGACATCTCGGCCAACGTCATGGATCCCGAGGGACGTCAACCATCTGTTGGCCAGCCAATGGAAGAGCAGGGTGCACAGGCGTCTGCAGGAGGCGTGATTGGTGAGTTGCAGCAAATCCTCACCGCCTTTACTGCCCGGTTGGATCTAATGACCGAGCAGAATGTCATCCTCAATCGCAGGATGGAGGCTCTCACAGCGCAGGTGGAAGCGCGCGCTCAGGGCGCTGCTGCAGCTTCTCCTCCTGCTGACCCGGTGCCGAATATAGACATTCCAATGGTCATTCAACGACCCCCCCCCACCATCCCATGAAGCATACATAAGTCCCCCTGAGCCGTACGGGGGTTGTGTGGAGACGTGCGCTGACTTTTTAATGCAGTGTTCGCTCGTCTTTGCACAACGTCCCGTGATGTACGCGTCAGACGCCAGTAGGGTGGCTTATGTAATTAATTTGCTTCGAGGTGAGGCACGCGCTTGGGCTACAGCGCTTTGGGAGCAGAATTCACGGCTCCTTACCTCTTATACTGGGTTTGTGAGGGAGTTCAGAATGGTTTTTGATCACCCTAACAGAGGCGAGACCGCATCAACCGTGCTGCTGTCTATGAGACAGGGGCGTCAGAGCGCAGCTGAATATGCAGTCGACTTCCGCATCACGGCTGCGACGTTCGGCTGGAATACGACTGCGCTCCGCGCCGCCTTCATAAATGGACTGTCGCCGGTCCTGAAGGAGCACCTGGTGGCCAAGGAGGAACCGCGGGATTTGGATGGACTTATCGATTTAGTCATACGTTTAGACAATCGATTAGAAGAACGCAGTCGGGAGCGAGACGAAGGACGTGGCCGGGCACGCGCCGTCCCTCTCCCTTCCGGGTCCGACAAGGTTCCGCCCGCCCCACACTCCACAGCCTCGGCGCTCCGTGTGGCAACAGCTCCCCCTTCTGATGATGCTATGGACACGAGCAGGGCCAAATTCAGATCAGCTAACAGACAGAGGAGACTGGCCCGCGGGGAGCGGCTCAAGTGAGCATCAGCAGAGAGACTGCCCCAAGCAGTTAAACATGAACGCCCGCCCTTAGAAACTGGGTTAAGGGTGGGCCAAGACATGCACATGGGACATCTCCACACATCTCCCAGTTACGATCCTGAGCGGGGATTTAACCCTTCAAGCCCCAGCACTGGTGGACACGGGGTCAGAAGGGAATCTGCTGGACAGCAGATGGGCAAGGGAGGTAGGGCTCCCTCTGGTGGCGCTTCCTTCGCCTCTGAAGGTACGGGCACTAGATGGCACCCTTCTCTCATTAATCACACACAAGACACAACCAGTAGTTCTGGTGGTGTCTGGGAATCATCGGGAGGTGATTGAGTTTTTTGTTACTCCTTCTACCTCCCGCGTGATATTGGGCTTCCCATGGATGGTAAAACACAATCCTGGGGTTGTGGCTCAGTGGAGCGAAACCTGCCACCGGGAGTGTTTAGGATCCTCGGTTCCCCCCGGTTTAATAGCTAATGAGGAGGTTAAAGTCCCCCCCAATCTAACGGCGGTGCCGGTGGAGTACCACGATCTTGCTGACGTCTTCAGCAAAGATCTGGCACTCACCCTTCCCCCGCACCGTCCGTACGATTGTGCCATTGATTTGATCCCGGGCGTTGAGTACCCATCCAGCAAGCTGTACAACCTCTCCCGTCCTGAGCGCGAATCAATGGAGACCTACATCCGGGACTTGTTAGCTGCTGGGCTGATCCAGAACTCCACCTCCCCGATGGGTGCAGGTTTCTTTTTTGTGGGCAAGAAAGACGGCGGACTTCGTCCATGCATTTACTACAGAGGGCTGAACGAGATCACGGTTCGCAATCGATACCCTTTGCCCCTGTTGGATTCAGTGTTCACGCCCTTGCATGGAGCCCAGATCTTCACAAACCTGGATCTTAGGAATGTGTATCACCTGGTTCGGATCCGGAAAGGAGACGAGTGGAAGACGGCATTTAACACCCCCTTAGGTCACTTTGAGTACCTGGTCATGCCGTTCGGTCTCACTAACGCCCCCGTGACATTCCAAGCTTTGGTTAATGACGTCTTGCGGGACTTCCTGCATCGATTCGTCTTCGTATATATCTGGACGATATACTCATCTTCTCCCCGGATCCTGAGACTCATGTCCAGCATGTACGTCAGGTCCTGCAGCGGTTGTTGGAGAACCGGTTGTTTGTGAAGGGCGAGAAGTGCGAGTTCCACCGCACTTCTTTGTCCTTCCTGGGGTTTATCATATCCTCCAACTCGTCGCCCCTTATCCGGCCAAGGTTGCGGCGGTGAGAGACTGGCCCCAACCTACAAGCCGTAGGAAGCTGCAACAGTTCCTCGGCTTTGCAAATTTCTACAGGAGGAACATTAAGGGCTACAGTCAGGTAGTTAGCCCCCTGACAGCCCTGACCTCCCCAAAAGTCCCTTTCACCTGGTCGGATCGGTGCAAAGCCACGTTTAGGGAGTTGAAACGTCAGTTTTCGACTGCACCAGTTCTGGTGCAGCCCGATCCTAGCCGCCAGTTTGTGGTTGAAGTGGACGCCTCTGACTCAGAGATAGGAGCCGTGTTATCCCAGAGCAGGGAGTCCGACAAGGTTCTTCACCCTTGTGCCTACTTTTCTCGCAGGTTGACCCCGGCAGAGCGGAACTATGATGTGGGCAATCGGGAACTTCTTGCGGTGAAGGAGGCTCTTGAGGAGTGGAGACACCTGTTGGAGGGACCTTCGGAGCCATTCACGGTTTTCACAGACCATCGGAACCTGGAGTATATCAGGACCGCCAAGCGGCTGAACCCCAGGCAAGCCCGCTGGTCATTTTTCTTCGGGCGTTTTGACTTCCGGATCACCTATCGCCCCGGGACCAAGAACCTGAGTCGGATGCCTTGTCCCTGGTACACGAAGATGAAGTCAAAACTGAGCTGTCGGATCCGCCGGAATCCATCATACCTGAGTCCACTATCGTGGCCACCCTCACCTGGGACGTGGAGAAGACCGTCCGGGAGGCCCTGGCACAGAGCCCGGACCCAGGCATGGGCCCGAAGAACCGCCTCTACGTCCCACCAGAAGCCAGAGCTGCAGTCCTGGACTTCTGTCACGGTTCCAAGCTCTCCTGTCACCCAGGGGTGCGAAGGACCGTGGCAGTGGTCCAGCAGCGCTTCTGGTGGGCGTCGATGGAAGCCGACGTCCGGGAATCAATCAATCAATTCAATCAATTTTTTTATATAGCGCCAAATCACAACAAACAGTTGCCCCAAGGCGCTTTATATTGTAAGGCAAGGCCATACAATAATTATGTAAAACCCCAACGGTCAAAACGACCCCCTGTGAGCAAGCACTTGGCTACAGTGGGAAGGAAAAACTCCCTTTTAACGGGAAGAAACCTCCAGCAGAACCAGGCTCAGGGAGGGGCAGTCTTCTGCTGGGACTGGTTGGGGCTGAGGGAGAGAACCAGGAAAAAGACATGCTGTGGAGGGGAGCAGAGATCGATCACTAATGATTAAATGCAGAGTGGTGCATACAGAGCAAAAAGAGAAAGAAACAGTGCATCATGGGAACCCCCCAGCAGTCTACGTCTATAGCAGCATAACTAAGGGATGGTTCAGGGTCACCTGATCCAGCCCTAACTATAAGCTTTAGCAAAAAGGAAAGTTTTAAGCCTAATCTTAAAAGTAGAGAGGGTGTCTGTCTCCCTGATCTGAATTGGGAGCTGGTTCCACAGGAGAGGAGCCTGAAAGCTGAAGGCTCTGCCTCCCATTCTACTCTTACAAACCCTAGGAACTACAAGTAAGCCTGCAGTCTGAGAGCGAAGCGCTCTATTGGGGTGATATGGTACTATGAGGTCCCTAAGATAAGATGGGACCTGATTATTCAAAACCTTATAAGTAAGAAGAAGAATTTTAAATTCTATTCTAGAATTAACAGGAAGCCAATGAAGAGAGGCCAATATGGGTGAGATATGCTCTCTCCTTCTAGTCCCCGTCAGTGCTCTAGCTGCAGGAATATGTTCAGGCCTGTACCACCTGTGCCAGGGGCAAGGCAGACCACTCAAGGACACAAGGACTTTTGCAACCGCTCCCGGTGCCTCGTCACCCCTGGTCCCACATTGGCCTGGACTTTGTCACGGGCCTCCCGCCGTCCAAGGGCATGACCACCATTCTCACGATAGTGGACCGGTCCTCCAAGGCGGCCCACTTCGTGGCCCTCCCGAAGCTCCCAACGGCCCAGGAGACAGCAGACCTCCTGGTCCACCACGTCGTGCGTCTGCATGGGATACCGACTGACATCATCTCGGATCGTGGTCCTCAGTTCTCCTCACAGGTCTGGAGGAGTTTCTGCAGAGAACTGGGGGCTACCGTGAGCCTCTCGTCCGGGTATCACCCACAGACAAACGGACAGGCAGAGCAGGCCAACCAGGAACTGGAGCAGGCCCTCCGCGCACCCGGCAGCCTGGAGTGACCATCTGGCCTGGATCAAGTACGCACATAACAGCCAGGTGTCCTCTGCCACCGGCCTCTCCCCGTTTGAGGTGTGTCTGGGGTACCAGCCCCCATTGTTTCCTGTGGTGGAGGGAGAGGTCGGTGTGCCCTCGGTCCAGGCCCACCTGCGAAGATGCCGTCAGGTGTGGCACACCGCCCGTTCTGCCTTGTTGAAGGCCCGGACGAGGGCTAAGGCCCATGCAGACCTCCGGCGGTCCCCGGCCCCTGCATACCAGCCCGGGCAGGAGGTGTGGTTGTCAACGAAGGACATCCTCCTTCAGGTGGACTCGCCAAAATTGAAGGACAGGTACATTGGACCTTTCAAGATCCTCAAAGTCCTCAATCCGGCCACAGTGAAGCTCCAACTCCCAGCTTCACTGCGGATCCACCCTGTTTTTCACGTCTCCAGGGTCAAGCCACACCACACCTCACCCCTCTGTGCTCCCAGACCGGCGCCGCCTCCTGCCCGGATCATCGACGGAGAGCCAGCTTGGACTGTGCGTCGGCTCCTGGACGTCCGTCGTATGGACCGGGGGTTCCAGTATCTGGTGGACTGGGAGGGGTATGGACCCGAAGAACGCTCCTGTGTGAAGAGGAGCTTCATCCTGGACCCAGCCCTCCCGGCCGACTTCTACACCCATCACCCCGACAAGCCTGGTCGGGCGCCAGGAGGCGCCCGTTGAGGGGGGGGTCCTGTTGTGTGGGCCGCTGAAGAGGAGGTACTGCTGGCCCACCACCACCAGAGGGCGCCCTGCCTGAAGTGCGGGCTTCAGGAACGAGAGGGCGCTGCCGCCTCACGGGAACATCCGGGAGTGACAGCTGTCACTCATCAACTCATGACAGCTGTCACTCATCTCCACTTCATCAACCGCTCCATAAAAGCCAGACGACATCTCCACCCCGCTGCCGAGATATCGCCTACCATTTGAGGTAAACTCTCAGCCATTTAACTGTGCCGTATTGCACGTAATCGTTTGCTTAATCTTTTCAGAAGGACCTGTTTGCTTGTGTCAGCGGGAGGCTGATTCAGTCGTCGACGGCAGGGTGCGGGATCACACCCTTCACGACTCGTAAGACAAGCAACTGGTCGAGTGTAGCGGATTGACTGTGTTCAGTATTGCGAAGGTGGAGGTGCAAATTCCCACCTGCTTGACTGACTGTGTTACTGGGTGTGCACACACCCACACCTAACTATTTCTGCTTCCTGCCAGCAGTACCAGATCCGACAGCCGGAGACGGTGGCCACCTGGGGACTCGGGACTTGGCGGCTCCAGTATCCTCCAGGTTCGGTGGCGGTGGAAATCATGTGGGATCCGGTTCTTCTCTGGACGGACGTCTTCTATCCTCGAGCCTGCCCACATGTCACCTCTGTAGATTGACTGCATACAAATTCTGTAACCATCTGTATTTCGTTGTGCACATTCACAACAGTAAAGTGTTCTATTTTCGGCTCATTCATTGTCCATTCATTTACGCCCCCTGTTGTGGGTCCGTGTTACTACACTTTCACAACAGGTGGGGCAAGACTGCAACCACAGCCTGTCTTACATCTACCTTATTCCCCTGGCAAACCTGTTGCAGCGGCTCCGGAAGCTGGGCACCACTAACCATTACCTAGAAGTCCTGCATCCCGCGTTCTTATTACTACAACCCAAACGATACTTAATCTCAAAATCAAACAAGGCCAACTGCGCTGCCCAACGTTGCTCAGTAGCACCAAGTTTTGCAGATGACACATGACTCAAAGGATTGTTGTCAGTGTACACAATGCACTTGTGGCCCAGCAAGTACTCCCTGAACTTCTCAGTCATTGTCCACTTGAGTGCCAAAAATTCCAACTTCATAGAGCTGTAGTTCACCATGTTACGCTCAGTAGGGCGTAACCCACGACTCGCGTAAGCAATCCGCCTAACTTTACCATCCTGTTCCTGAGACAACACTGCTCCCAGCCCCCCATAGCTAGCATCCACCTCCAAAATAAATGGAAGACTAAAATCGGCATATGCCAGCACAGGTGCGGAGGTAAGCTTAGCTTTTAAAGTCTCAAAGCACGTTCCTCTGTCCAATAACCCGAAACTGGCTGAGCTACCTGACTGGGCTTCACCCCAGCCAACTCTGCTACCAACTTGTGCAGGGGTGCTGCCACCCTTGCAAAACCACCTACAAACCGGCGGTAGTAGCTGGCAAAGCCCAGAAAAGAGCGCAGTTCTGAGAGTGTGACCGGAGGTGGCCAGTGAGCAACCACCTCCACCTTACTAGGGTCAGTAGCAACACCCTTATCAGAGATGACATGCCCCAGGTAACACACTTCCTGCTGAAAAAATGCACACATTTTGAGTTTCACCTTTAACCCCTCATGCTGCAAAAGCTCCAGCACCACCCTCAGCCTATCCAGATGTTGCTCAATAGTAGAGGAAAAAACCACAATGTCATCCAAATACAACAATAAGGACAGACACTGCTGATCACCAAAAATCCTCTGCATCAATCTCTGAAAAGTACCAGGAGCATTGCAAAGCCCAAAGGGCATCCGGTTCCACTCAAACAAACAAAAGGCGTGCAGAAGGCCATCCTATGATGATCAGCCTCCGCCACAGGAACCTGATTATACCCACTCGCCAGATCCATGGTAGAAAACCAACGAGCCCCAGTGAGGGCATCCAAGGACTCATCAATCCGAGGCAAAGGGAAGGCGTACTTTCTAGTTTTTCCATTCAAGAGCCTGTAATCAACATACATACGCAAACTGCCATCCTTTTTCTTAACCAGCACAATAGGAGAGGCATAAGGACTGCTACTCTCCCTAATAACTTGTGTTCCAAGCACCTGATTGATGTGATCTTTGACAACCTCATACTCAGATGGCGGAATTCTGCAATACCGCTGTCGCACTGGAATATCATCCAGGAGCGGAATCTGATGCGATATTAGGTCAGTACAACCCAGATCCCCATCTTGGGCTGAAAAGATAGAACTAAACTGACCCAACAATGCTCTCACCTTACCTTGTACTTCCAGAGGTAAGTGACCCAATTCCAGGGTTGCAATCTGATCCTGCACTGATGGAGAAATGGACTGCGAGGCCACTACCGCCTCTACCAGGGGCACCTCAGCAACCCCTGCAGGCAGACTCACAACCCGAACTTCCTCTAAAGTGCCAATCATAGCCCGGTGACATAGCCACACATCCACCGATCCCACATTCACCACCAGAATGTAGGCTATACCCCGCTCCACCTGCACCAATGCAGGAGATGCCAACAGTCCAGCAGGCAAGCCAGACTCCACAGGCTCAAACAGGCCCGCCCCACCAGAATACCGCTCCGAGCATGTAGCCCTAACAAACTTCATTACACTGCCCGGGATCCGACAAGCCTCTCCCCCATGAACCTTAACCTTCCCTACTCCTTGATGCACAATACCACTAGCCTTGTCGCACTTCTGAAACGCTTGTGTGACATACTCAGGAGCCTCCACCACCGCTGGCAAATCAAACAGGGAAACCCCGTGCTGCCCAAAAAGTTCCCCAGGACCCCAGAAGCCTGCAGAGACACACCAGGCACATCTTTAACCACCAGAATGCCACATGCTGGCAACAGCTTACCACAAAGCTCCACATCCAACTTCAAATAAATGGTAAATGGACTGCATTTATATAGCGCGTTTCCATCTGCATCAGACGCTCACAGCACTTTACAATTATGCCTCACATTCACCCCGATGTCAGGGTGCTGCCATACAAGGCGCTCACTTGCCACTAAGGGCCCTTAGTTAGGCGGGGATTTGAACCCATGATCTTCTGGACTCAAGCCCAACACCTTAACCACTAGACCATCACCACCAGCCGCTTTAAGCTGTAGCCAATGACATGATTTCAGCCACCTCAAACCCCCTGGCTCAAACTGCTGATGAAAAAAAGACTCTGGAATAGTTGACACCATAGATCCTGTATCTATCAGACAAGGGATCTCAACTCCCCATGCTCACCATTAAATGAGGACACGGCGACACAAGCTTGGACACTACCTTGTCACACGTCTTACCCAAACCTGAGCCAGTAATTTGCCCCCCCAAGCTGTGGCTCCGCAGCTCAGCGGGCACTAGTTTCCCGACCCCTGAGCAGCGGAAGATGGTTTGTTTAATGAAGAGGCCGACAAAAAGGAACTCCATCACACTCCCTGGCAAAGTGACCTGGTTTCTGGCAGCGCCTACAAATTATAGACCCCCGGGGAACTGATTGACGAAACCGCCCAGAATCCTGCAAATGGGAAATACTCTGAGTCAGCCGATTCAACTGCTCCTGTTGCTGCCGGAGCATCTCCCTTACTTCCTGTAGTTCTGAGGCCTGAAAAGAACCAGCCTCCACCTGGCCACTGCCCTGAACCCCGCACTGAGTACCCACATCAAATTGGATAGAAAAATCACTACCCTTCGTACCTCCAGGTAAACCCTGTCGTTCCTACCTAATTGCCTCACCCCTAACCTCCAACAAGGTAGCGGTAGGCTGCCAGCGCACAAACTGCTTCAACTCGCGCCGAAGTGACCCATCAAACACACACTCAACAAACTGATCACGTAACAAAACCTCTGCATTTGGGACACCATTAGGCACGCGCTGCTTAACAGATGTCATCAGACTCATTAATGCCAATGAAAACCCTAACAGAGTCTCTCCCTAACGCTGTCTGTGGGAAAAAAGGCCTCTTGAAGTGCTACATAAGATTCTGTATCCCCATACAGCTCCTGCAACACCCCAATGATCTTTAATGGGTCTGAACGCTCTTCACTGGAACGATACTTTATTTCCTCACGTGCTTCCCCCTCCAGATGATCAAAATAAAAAAATGCCTGGTCAGCTTCAGAGACATGACAGGCTCTCACACAAGCTTGCATCTCCTCCAACCATTCAGCCAACCCCATACCTGTCTTGCCATTAAACATGGGACATTTTCTGTCTCGGGGTAAAAAAATAAACTTCTCCATTACTGGAGCATTACCACTAGGGGACACGTTAGATGAGGGCTCTATACTCGGGCCAGGCACTGCCTCAGCCTGTTCCTGCTTCAACCTCTCATTCTCCATCCTAAGCTGAGTGACTAACTCTCTCAGCTCCTGTGTTTCCTCTGCCATCATACCCCCTGAGACTTTCCCACAATGAGGATATGACCAAAATAGGGGAAATTACTTGCACCGAGACCACCTGCTGCTTTGCTCTGGAAAACAGAAAAAAACAAATTAAACACATACAAAAAAATTTACTTCACCCAAAAACAAACAGAACACACCTCTCTAGTCTCAATTTGCATCCCACTTCTGACACCAAAATGTGGCAAAGCGGAGAAGTTACTCCTAATCGTCAAGACTATTAAAAATCATGATTAAACATGATATGTCGGACTTCTGACACCACCCTGGGAATTTCACCCAGGGAATTCGACAGTTTGAATAACTTCAACTTAAGACACAGTTTCGTTGCAATTGAGACAGAGAAGTGGTTCCCAAATACCAAAAGAATTTATTAACAATCAGATTTCTAGTTAAAAAGACAATTTTATAAAAACTAATTTAAAACATCACAAATCATGACCACATGAGGGCGCCCTTGCATCACAGCCCAGCAGCACACGCAGCTGGCAGAGTTTTCCAAATGTCCACACCGAGTGTAAAGCCGCCGCAGCAAACAGGGCACATCCAACGGTCTCACAGGACAAAATATTTCAGCAGAGCACCAGAGCAAAGCAGCAGGGCCTCCTTCCACAGCTTGGTCCAAAATTCGAACCGTCCGTCACAGCAATCAGCTGTAACTCGACACCACCCCAGAGCGTCAAGAGCACCACAAACTCAGCAGCGCACCGCCAACGACAGCCCACACAGAGGTCTCTGTCTTCACGGGAACGTGGAAGTGAACACGTTCAAACACCTGCAGTCAATCTCCAGAAAGAGAAAGAAGAGCACACACACTCCCTCTTTTATACAAACACTCCTCTGCCACAACCAGCTGCACTCAATCCACCAGCTGAATAGACATTTCACGCTCTTGTTATAAGACAGTGATTGTAGTGCAGTGGTAAAGTTTCCGTCTGGTAATCTGAGCTTTTGTAAACTGCAGGTTTGAATCCAGCGACTGACATTTATTTTTTTATTTAACTGCAGGGTTCTGTATTGTGTCCCCTTTTATTTATTATTGATATCAACCCAATGATTTTCACTAATTATACATCTACTTATTTTATTTTTCTCCACATCAGCAGTGCGATGTGGTGCAACGCATTCCAGCTCCTCGCAATTGTGTTTGTGCACGTGCATGAGCGTGCACGAAACCATCGCCGATGTATCATGCACGCCTGTGTGACCGTGCGTCCCTCATGACAGCAGGTGGATGGTTCGTAGTTCCCCATTTTGTGTTTAGTTCACGGATTTTCTTCAGGTTTCTGCATTTTTCATGTTATGTGTGAAAGGGCTCTAAAGTTTATTTTATTAAATAAATTTAAGTAAACCTCGAGTTTACTTCCTGAGTACACTTCATAGTATAAGTGCAGTATTTCAATGCTTCCTGGGACTAAATTGTCCCACTTTTTAGTTTTTAAAATGTATACTCAACAAAAATATAAACGCAACACTTTTGGTTTTGCTCCCATTTTGTATGAGATGAACTCAAAGATCTAAATCTTTTTCCACATACACAATATCACCATTTCCCTCAAATATTGTTCACAAACCAGTCTAAATCTGTGATAGTGAGCACTTCTCCTTTGCTGAGATAATCCATCCCACCTCACAGGTGTGCCATATCAAGATGCTGATTAGACACCATGATAAGTGCACAGGTGTGCCTTAGACTGCCCACAATAAAAGGCCACTCTGAAAGGTGCAGTTTTGTTTTATTGGGGGGGGGGGGGGGGGGGGGGGGGGGGGGGGGATACCAGTCAGTATCTGGTGTGACCACCATTTGCCTCATGCAGTGCAACACATCTCCTTCACATAGAGTTGATCAGGTTGTCAATTGTGGCCTGTGGAATGTTGGTCCACTCCTCTTCAATGGCTGTGCGAAGTTGCTGGATATTGGCAGGAACTGGTACACGCTGTCGTATACGCCGGTCCAGAGCATCCCAAACATGCTCAATGGGTGACATGTCCGGTGAGTATGCCGGCCATGCAAGAACTGGGACATTTTCAGCTTCCAAGAATTGTGTACAGATCCTTGCAACATGGGGCCGTGCATTATCCTGCTGCAACATGAGGTGATGTTCTTGGATGTATGGCACAACAATGGGCCTCAGGATCTCGTCACGGTATCTCTGTGCATTCAAAATGCCATCAATAAAATGCACCTGTGTTCTTCGTCCATAACAGACGCCTGCCCATACCATAACCCCACCGCCACCATGGGCCACTCGATCCACAACATTGACATCAGAAAACCGCTCACCCACATGACGCCACACACACTGTCTGCCATCTGCCCTGGACAGTGTGAACCGGGATTCATCCGTGAACAGAACACCTCTCCAACGTGCCAAACGCCAGCGAATGTGAGCATTTGCCCACTCAAGTCGGTTACGACGACGAATTGGAGTCAGGTCGAGACCCCGATGAGGAAGACGAGCATGCAGATGAGCTTCTCTGAGACGGTTTTCTGACAGTTTGTGCAGAAATTCTTTGGTTATGCAAACCGATTGTTTCAGCAGCTGTCCGAGTGGCTGGTCTCAGACGATCTTGGAGGTGAACATGCTGGATGTGGAGGTCCTGGGCTGGTGTGGTTACACGTGGTCTGTGGTTGTGAGGCTGGTTGGATGTACTGCCAAATTCTCTGAAACGCCTTTGGAGACCGCTTATGGTAGAGAAATGAACATTCAATACATGAGCAACAGCTCTGGTTGACATTCCTGCTGTCAGCATGCCAATTGCACGCTCCCTCAAATCTTGCAACATCTGTGGCATTGTGCTGTGTGATAAAACTGCACCTTTCAGAGTGGCCTTTTATTGTGGGCAGTCTAAGGCACACCTGTGCACTAATCATGGTGTCTAATCAGCATCTTGATATGGCACACCTGTGAGGTGGGATGGATTATCTCAGCAAAGGAGAAGTGCTCACTATCACAGATTTAGACTGGTTTGTGAACAATATTTGAGGGAAATGGTGATATTGTGTATGTGGAAAAGGTTTTAGAGGCCTGTGTGGACTCCTCATCTTCTTTATATGTTTTATGTTATTTGATTTTCTATTTTCTGTTTATTCAGCTTTGTAAAACTTTGCAAAACCTTGTAATTGTTAGAAAGGCCTAAGCAGAGGGTCACCTCTTTGAGTCTGGTCTGCTTGAGGTTTTGTCCTTAAATCATCAGAGGGAGTTTTTCCTTGCCACTGCCTGTGTGCTTGCTCTAGGGTTTGGTAAGGTTAGATCTTACTTGTGTGAAGCGCCTTGAGGCAACTCTGTTGTGATGGGGTGCTGTATAAATGAAGTAAATTGAAATAAATTGATCCTCTAGTCTCAACTCCACCTCCCAAAGCCACAGACCACAAAGTCCAGGTTTGCGGCCAGTGATATACGAGGGCGATTAAGAAGTTTTGAGCCTGTCCCAGAAATAGTAGGGCGTGGTTCTCCATCTTTTGCATTCTGAGAAATGTGCATTTCTCACCATTGAACCCAGTAAGTCAAAACTTCACACATTCTCAAGAACTGTTGGTTTCTGTTAATTTCAGGAAGTATTAACCCTTCGAAACCTGTGGGCTTTAGGCTACCAAGTGATCGTGTCCTACGAACACACCATGGCGAGCTGTCACAGCGAGCTGTGGCCACACATCCCTTACTGGTGGGCCAACAAATGCAAAGCTGAGGCTCTCATCGAGGAGTTTGAACACAGAAAACAGCACGGCAGACCAGGTAGGACTGCTGTTTAGCTAAATCTTTAAAGACACGCTCCAAGTCTATCTTGTGTTACTCAGGTGAATTATTTAGTACTCTAGAAAATGAATATCTTTCAAGATGCAAATGTCCTCAGTCAAGTCAAAGTCAACAACAAGCTTGGAATTTGAAATATAAAGAGAAAATTAAACTAAACAGGAGGGTTAAAAAAATAAACTAAACAAAAGGCCACTCAGAGTACATACCTGTAAACAAAACAGCTCATCTTGTAATGTTAAGTCATGTAAAGGTTTTATAGCTCCACCCTTTTTTGCAGATCATCGAAATGTTCCATGTTAAACCCAAAATTTCTCATTAAGGTCTGCAAACAAGCAACGTAAGTGTACATATAGTTGTGGTTTTACATACACTTATCACAGGTATGAATGTCATATGGTAATTTTGGGCTTTTAATAACCAAATCGGTCATGCTGAATGAGGTTGCAGCATAACGTTCTCCACAGTATCTCCAGATCCTTTCATGTCTATCACATGCTCAGGGGGCTCTGGACACCCTCATGAAATCTGTTTCCAATTGTTTGGTCAGAAATTCACACCAGTGCCTGCTGGAGGTCATTTTGTAGGACTCTGGCAGTGTTCATCCTGTTCCTCCATGCACAAAGGAGCAGATACTGGTCCTGCTGATGGGTTAAGGACCTAACTGCCTGCCTCTTGGAATCTCCTCTGTGCTCTTGAGACTGTGCTGGGAGACACAGCAAACTTTCTGGCAATGGCAAGTGTTGATGTGCCATCCTGGAGGAGTTGGACTACCTGTGCAACCTCTGTAGGGTCCAGGCACCAAACCATGCTACCAGTAGTGACACTGACCCCAGCAAAATGCAAAGCTAGTGAACAATCAGTCAGAAAAGATGAAGAGGGAAAAAATGTTAGTGGCCTCCACCTGTAAGATCATTCCTGTTTTGGATGTTTCTCATTGTTTTTCCTCTAGTGCCCCTGTTGTTATTTTCATTAACACCAAAACAGCTGAAACTGATTAACAACCCCCTCTGCTACTTAACTGACCAGATCAGTATCCCAGAACTTGAACTGACTTGATGCTATACCCTGATTAAAAAGTGTTCCTTTAATTATTTTGAGCAAGCTCCACCTTGACCAGAGGCTTCTGGTAGCCATCAGCAAGCTTCTGGCATCCTAGTGAGCACAAGCTGTAATTTTAATGTTGATTTTTGGTTGAAAACTGGATGATATCCATCTGAACAACTTTTCACCCACTTTTAAGACAACGAAAATGCAGCTACATTATCAGCATGTCACAGGACGCAAATTTCTATCTAATGGGTGATTCATTCTGATGAACTTTAAACAAAGGTGATGCAGATTACTGTGGTGAAATTTCTGCAAATTCATTTTTCACTGGTTGGTGAAATCTGGTTCACAAAAGATATCTTTTCAAATTCATTAATGCATAATATCCCATAAATACCAGCGATGGGCATAGCTAACCGAAAAGTTAACTTTTATAACGCTAAACCGATAAGAAATTTCGAGGAAGTTGCAGCTAAATGCTATTTTTTATGCATATAGCATCCGGGTTGTCCGTCCGTCTGTCCGGCTGCAATTCGTTCACCGCAACGTAGCTCGGCACCCGTTGCTCACAGAAATTTCATATTTGGTGGGTACATGCTTTGGAGGAGTACTTCACATGGGTTTGAAGGCTGGTGACCTTGACCTACTTTCCAAGGTCACCAATGGTCACAACTGCAAAATCCTTTGCCACAATGTAGCTCTGCACCTATTGCTCACAGAAACTTCATATTTGGTGGGTACATGCTTTGGAGGAGTACTTCGCATGGGGTTGAAGGGTGGTGACCTTGACCTACTTTTCAAGGTCACCAATGGTCACAACTCTCAAATCCTTCGCCTGAAATTTGTTTGCCGCAATGTACCTCGGTACCTATTGCTTGCAAAAGCTTCATATTTGGTGGGTACATGCCTTGGAGGAGTACTTTGCGTGGGTTCAAAGGCCGGTGACCTTGACCTAATTTTCAAGGTCACCAATGGTCACAACTGTCCAATACTTTGCCGCAACGTAGCTTGGCACCTATTGCTCGCAGAAACTACATATATAGTGTGTACATGCCTTGGAGGAGTACTTTGCATGGGTTTGAAGGGTGGTGACCTTGAAAAGGTCACCAGTAGTCACAACTGTCAAATCCTTTGCCTGAAATTTGTTAGTCGCCATGTGCCTCGGCACCTATTGCTCGCAGAAATTTCATATTTGGTGGGTACATGCATTGGAGGAGTACTTCACATAGGTTCAAAGGGTGGTGACCTTGACCTACTTTTCAAGGTCACCAGTGGTCACAACTGTCAAATCCTTCGCCTGAAATTTGTTTGCCGCAATGTACCTCAGCACCTATTGCTCGCAGAAACTTCATATTTGGTGGGTACATGCCTTGTAGGAGTACTTCGCATGGGTTTGATGTCCAGTGACCTTGATCTATGTTTAAAAAATTACCAATAGTTGCATTTGTTCGAAGGCTACTGACTTTTTATGGTCACTGTTGGCCACATCCTCTAAATAAATATAATGTCAATGTCCAATTTTTCCACTGTGTATCCCAGTTTACATCAAACACATGAGGGTTCAACCAAATACCTACCCCACACATGTACATATTATTGCACTTTACATGGAAAATAGTACTGAGTGTGGGGCATTTCGTGACGAATGTCTCTAGTTAGTATTGACTTGGTACACTGTCGGCTACTGATAAGCAGCTGCGGGGGCTTCTGAGTAATTTCAAAGGCGATCACAAACCCAAAACAAACACCTGAAAAAAAAACCCAAACACTGTCATCATCTTTATCTAAAGAGGTCAGTTTATCTATATTATATATTATATAATGGCTATAAGTGGATCCTTGTCATTTGATTGGTGCTTTGTGTGTCACATGACATGGATTATTTGTCCCATCTGTGTTGCATTGCATTTAGAGTGCAGTTTGGTTCCATTTAGAGTGCAAATTTGGTTCCATACGTTTGGTACCATTGCACTCTGCACACACACACACCTACATACCCACACCCCTACACACATGCGTGCACACACATGCATGTACATACACACACACATACATGCACACACAATGCACGAGTGCGCACACACACACACAAAACAAATCCACTGCGTTGTAAGCCGTCTGACGTGATTTTTTTCGTTGCACTGAGGAAATACAGTCTTTTTTATTTGGTAGTACACACGCGCACAAGCTCCTTCCCACTTGTGTGAGTGGTCACCGTGCGCACGCTCATACAAGCCGGGCGGCGCTTAGCTTTAAAACAAACACGGCAGAGTTTGTTTTGCTGACGGACGATGATATGATGCACGGCATGGCGGACTTCATCGTCTGAATTATTTCTGGACTCCTATTTAAAGTTCTTGTTGGATTGTTGATGTCAAAGCAGCAGTGATGCACCAAAGCTGGATTCATTTCTGATGTTATTTTTTTTACTGCACAGAGGAGGTACCAAAATGTAAGTCCCTTTTCTGTTGTAAATTAATATAATATAAAATGACAAGGATCTATTTTAGCCATTATATAAAACAAATAATGAATGTTTTTACATTCTTTCAGTGAAAAGCTGGAACATTCATTATTTGTATATTGTGGGAAACTGCGTTTAATAACAAGCCAGAGCTTTTGTCTTTATGCACCCTGCTGGCTGCCGCAAAGGAGTGTTATTTACTTTTCACACAACAACAACACAAACAGTTACAGAAGACATCAAACGCAAGGCACTTTTCACCCAACTAACTACACTACTTGAACTACAAAAACACAGAAAGTCTATAATACAAACAAAACTGCTAAACCAACATGAACTACTATAACAATAATAAAAAAAACAAAAAACAAAAAAACCCAGAACTCCCATAATGTATTGCAGCACAACACTTCACAGTCTTTGGGACGGTGGGCTGGCGATCACTACAATATTTCTAAAACAAATGCACAAAAATAAATAAATAAAAAACAAAATCCCAAACACGGTCATTGTCTTTATAAAAAGAAATAAATTGCAGTATAAATAGTCACAGTTTATCTCTGTATAAACACAGGAATGGCTCATCCGTGTTGCTTCCAATGCGACTGGTAAAATCTACACCTCATCCATCACGCTGAACTTCACGGCCGAAGAAAACCCGCTTAAGTTTTGTCTTTACATAAAAATACAGCAATAAGTGCCCTTTCACTTAAAAAAGTAAAAATTGCATGTACATGCTGTCTTTAAAGCAGACACACTGTGGATTTACGCTATGGAAGCTCATCTCGACAGAACACCGGTCGATGCTGTCACGCTCTGAGAACTTCCCCATCTTAATGCTGAGTTTATGTGGAAATGATTGTTGTACAAAAGCTTCAGATATCTGTTGCTGAGATAGATGATGACTGGACTGCAGTTTTCTCCCCCAGAAGCTTTCAGCTGAAGGTTTTTAGCCATGCTAATGCTCCCTTGAGCCATTTTACTGGAAAAAAAAAGTCTGAAGGACCTACGAGGTCTGTCCAAAAAGTATCGGACCTTTTTATTTTTTGCAAAAACTATATGGATTTGAATCACGTGTGATTGCATCAGCCAAGCTTGAACCTTCGTGCGCATGCGTGAGTTTTTTCACGCCTGTCGGTTGCGTCATTCGCCTGTGAGCAGGCTTTGTGTGAGCAGTGGTCCACCCCTCTCGTCGGATTTTTATTGCGAATAAATGTCTGAACGATTGGAGCTTTGCTGCATCAATTTTTTCCAGAAACTGTGAGAGACCTTCAGGTGGACACCGTTTGGAAAATTAATATGGCTTTCAGGGATGATTTTATGGGGATTACACAGATTAAGGAGTGCTCCAGCCGGTTTAAAGACCGCCCACAGCTGCTGAGAGCGTGCCGCGCTCCGAGCGCCGATCGACAGGCTCAAACCCCGCTGAAACAACCAGATCATTTCCAACGTGAAGGCTTTGTTGATCCGGGACGTCGTCTGACTTACACAAAAACGGCAGGAGACGTGGACATCAGTACTTTTACGGCACATTCCACTGTTACAGGAGTTTTTTTCATGGAAAGAGAAGGAGCCGTTCATAGCGCGGCACAAAACCACCTCCATGTTGGTCTCACAGGACGGCTTTGAGATGGCTTTCACACGGCTTTCGGTGGTTTTTCAGTCGTGTGACTATCCGAGAAATTGAGCATGAGCTGGACATGCCAGAACATGTCCTGTGAGGCTTCATCACGGCGTTGCTTTGCGCCATGCTCTCAGCCGCTGTGGGCGGTCTTTAAACCGGCTGGAGCATTCCTTAATCTGTGTAATCCCCATAAAATCGTCGCTGAAAGCCATCTAAATTTTCCGAATGGTGTCCACCTGGAGGTCTCTCACAGTTTCTGGAAAACTTTGATACAGCAAAGCTCCAAATCGTTAGACATTTATTCGCAATAAAAATCCGACGAGAGGGGTGGACCACTGCTCACACAAAGCCTGCTCACAGGCGAATGACGCAACCGACAGGCGTGAAAAAACTCACGCGTGCGCATGAAGGTTCAAGCTTGGCTGATGCAATCACACATGATTCAAATCCATATGGTTTTTGCCAAAAATAAAAAGGTCCGATACTTTTTGGACAGACCTCGTAAATGACATTGAGATGGTGAGGAGCTTCCAGGCATGTGAGAGGCAAAAAAAAAAAAAAGTTTAAAATGGCGGGGGATGAAGAGGGCCCTGGTTTGGGGTGGGGGGGGGGGGGGGGTGATGAGCTTTGCTCATTAATGTTGGTGCCATAAACATCTTATTTACTGTTGTTTTTAAATTACATTAATCACTCAATAAATCTATCAATCTATCAATCTCGAGAATACAGAACTTTGTTCTTGATATTCTACTTAGCAATGATATTTTCTTGAATACCTTTAGTAAAAAAATATGTATGCACCATTATAGCCTACAGTAGTTTATCATTAACAAATCATCAAGTCTATTTAAAGTACCTTCATCTAAAGATCTTCATACACCCAAGCAATTATGAACTATGGTGTATCACATACAATTGACATGATATACTTGCATCAGCCTATGTCAATGTTTG
Organism: Thalassophryne amazonica; assembly: GCF_902500255.1. NCBI lineage: Eukaryota > Metazoa > Chordata > Actinopteri > Batrachoidiformes > Batrachoididae > Thalassophryne > Thalassophryne amazonica. The sequence goes on along the minus strand of NC_047112.1, from coordinate 99,359,780 downwards.
GTCCAAGGCTTTGCCTTAGTTATATTAATAGTGTGTATAACAAGAACCTAAACAATTTATAAAAACATTAAGACAGTAAATTAACTTTAAAAAATTACATAATTAACAGGAAATAAAAGGGTTGAGTTCCTCTAAAAACTATTGAGGTCTAAGGTTCTAAAAACATTCTGAACTCATTATAGAAACTTTGCATAATTTATTACCACCCTTGCAAAAAGTCAGCTATCTATTTTATAAACACTACCCAATCTAGAGCCCGCTAGTGTGTGTGTATATATATATATATATATATATATATATATATATATATATATATATACACACTCAATAAAAATATAAACGCAACACTTTTGGTTTTGCTCCCATTTTGTATGAGATGAACTCAAAGATCTAAAACTTTTTCCACATACACAATATCACCATTTCCCTCAAATATTGTTCACAAACCAGTCTAAATCTGTGATAGTGAGCACTTCTCCTTTGCTGAGATAATCCATCCCACCTCACAGGTGTGCCATATCAAGATGCTGATTAGACACCATGATTAGTGCACAGGTGTGCCTTAGACTGCCCACAATAAAAGGCCACTCTGAAAGGTGCAGTTTTATCACACAGCACAATGCCACAGATGTCACAAGATTTGAGGGAGCATGCAATTGGCATGCTGACAGCAGGAATGTCAACCAGAGCTGTTGCTCGTGTATTGAATGTTCATTTCTCTACCATAAGCCGTCTCCAAAGGCATTACAGAGAATTTGGCAGTACATCCAACCAGCCTCACAACCGCAGACCACGGGTAACCACACCAGCCCAGGACCTCCACATCCAGCATGTTCACCTCCAAGATTGTCTAAGACCAGCCACTCTGACAGCTGCTGAAACAATCGGTTTGCATAACCAAAGAATTTCTGCACAAACTGTCAGAAACCGTCTCAGGGAAGCTCATCTGCATGCTCGTCGTCCTTATTGGGGTCTCGACCTGACTCCAGTTCGTCGTCGAAACCGACTTGAGTGGGCAAATGCTCACATTCGCTGGCGTTTGGCACGTTGGAGAGGTGTTCTCTTCACGGATGAATCCCGGTTCACACTGTCCAGGGCAGATGGCAGACAGCGTGTGTGGCGTCGTGTGGGTGAACGGTTTTCTGATGTCAACGTTGTGGATCAAGTGGCCCATGGTGGCGGTGGGGTTATGGTATGGGCAGGCGTCTGTTATGGACGAAGAACACAGGTGCATTTTATGGATGGCATTTTGAATGCACAGAGATACCGTGATGAGATCCCATTGTTGTGCCATACATCCAAGAACATCACCTGATGTTGCAGCAGGATAATGCACGGCCCCATGTTGCAAGGCTCTGTACACAATTCTTGGAAGCTGAAAATGTCCCAGTTCTTGCATGGCCAGCATACTCACCAGACATGTCACCCATTGAGCATGTTTGGGATGCTCCGGACCGGTGTATACGACAGCGTGTACCAGTTCCTGCCAATATTCAGCAACTTCGCACAGCCATTGAAGAGGAGTGGACCAACATTCCACAGGCCACAACTGACAACCTGATCAACTCTATGCAAAGGAGATGTGTTGCACTGCATGAGGCAAATGGTGGTCACACCAGATACTGACTAGTATCCCCCCCCCCAATAAAACAAAACTGCACCTTTCAGAGTGGCCTTTTATTGTGGACAGTCTAAGGCACACCTGTGCACTAATCATGGTGTCTAATCAGTATCTTGGTATGGCACACCTGTGAGGTGGGATGGATTATCTCAGCAAAGGAGAAGTGCTCACTATCACAGATTTAGACTGGTTTGTGAACAATATTTGAGGGAAATGGTGATATTGTGTATGTGGAAAAAGTTTTAGATCTGGGATCTACAAAATGGGAGCAAAACCAAAAGTGTTGCGTTTATATTTTTGTTGAGTGTGTACATTCAGGCAGAATGTTTTCATCAAATTTTGTGAAAATCGGTTATATAGTTTTTCAAGAAAACTTTTTAAAAATCCAGTAAAGAGTTGGTGAAAACATTGTCTCCTTGGAAGTTTAAAAAGAATATGATTATGGAGCAATTCTGATGGAAAGTTAACAACTACATATGAAACAGCAGTACAGCAGATAAATTATTATGGCTGCTTTCCTCCAGGTATTGGACAATATCATGAACACCCACAACTAAAGGGTGTGTTTTGTGTTTCAGGAGGTTTCTTTGTCACAGGAATCAATCTCACAGAGGACTTGAAGTACATCTGCACACACCCGACGGAGTCGCTGAAGGACTTGGTGATGTCCACTTACCCAACACTCCTTGGCTGGGTTGAGGAGCAGAAACCTGGCTCTGCTGTCACCTCGCTCAATATCATCGCAGGAGACTTTGTCACAGAGAGCCGCTTCGCACCAACTGTTGTTGCCTTAAATGAGAAATTACTGAAATGGTCTTCATGAGTTTCACAGATACGCACAATCCACACCCTTGGTTCCCACCTGGGGGTGCTAAACATCACAGGCTTGGCCTAAGGTTTTCTCTGCTCTGAGGTTAAGATTAAACTGATTTAACAGTCAAACAAAGTAAGAACACTTTCTTTGGATGAACCAAAGAGAAAAGGGGGTAAAATTGATAATGTACCCCGCCCCCTACCTTCCACCCTCCGAAACTGAAGAAATTAATCATTTTTTTCTTTTGGGGGTTGTGACTGTGCATGTGCATGTGCATGAGCGCGCGTGCACACACTCGGTGAGGGCCTCCACCAGAGGTGGGACGAAGTCACCATTAAGTCATTCTCAAGTCATGAATCAGCAAGTCCCAAGTCAAGACTCAAGTCATAATGACCATCAATTGTTTACAAGCTGACTTTGGCCCACCTCTGGTCTCCACCTTTCATATGTATAAGTAGGGGGTACTCAGAAAATGATGTACAAAAAAAAAAAAAAAATACTGCATGGAATACTGTTGATTTGTTGAGTGACAAAAGTTATTCAAGTACTTGAATTATTCTAAATGCACTGTTTGAGGCACTGGACTGTACCCAGAAAATAAGTATTTTGACCTGCACTTGTTTACATTCATTTAACAACTTATGGACAATACTGAATTAGTTTTCATGTTTTGGTTGGGGGGCAGAACAGTGGATTAATGGTTAGCACTGTTGCCTCACATGTGACAAGGTCATGGGTTCAATTCCCGCTTGTGGCCTTTCTGTGTGGAGTTTGCATGTTCTTCCTGTGTGTGCGTGGGTTTCCTCCGGGTGCTCCGGTTTCCTCCCACATCCAAAAACATGCGGGTTAGGTGGATGGAATCTTTAAATTGTCCGTGGGTGTGCGTGTGGGTGTGTCTGTGTTTGTTTGTCTATTTGTGGCCCTGCGACAGACTGGCGTCCTGTCATGGGTGTACCCTGCCTTGCGCTCTGTGACTGCTGGGATAGGCTCCAGCCCCCCGCGACCCTTAATTGGACTAAGCGGTTGAAGATGTGTGTGTGTTTTGGTAGGGAGGCCACTTTTATGTTACTGTCACTAAAGCAATAATAATAGCACATCATTATTCAAGGAGCACATATAACTATAGGACATGGAATTTTACAAATTCTCACAGCAGTTCTAAAGAGTAGCTAAACTGTAATATGTATATAAATGTATTTATCCTTGGAGAATGTTGCACCAGCACAGAAAGATAAAAATGACAAGAAATGCATGAAAATATTTTTTTTGCATGATGTCATCTTTAACTGATTTTAGCACTTGGTTTATCCTGCTGTGCCTGTAAACATCAGCTTTTTCAATAAAAAGTGTCTTTTTAAAGTGAATATTCTCACTTTATTCTCTTGCCCTTCTTAAATGTCTTCTAAGGTCAAAAAGAAGACGCGTCAAAACATCCACTGGACCTGTCTGAGGGTGAATTCTTTACTCGCTAATAGATTTCTTTGATTTATTCATAAATAACCCCATCTTTGTTATTTTCACACATATGTCACATTTTGTGCTGCTCATTGTCAGATGATGTTGGTGTTTTAGAGTTATTATGTAGAACTCCTTAAATGCACAGTTTATTTAGGCAAATGTTGATCATGTCCTACTGAGACACAGCGGCTCGATGGGTTACAAGCGGTGTGCACAGCAAAACTGCCAGTGTTAAACTAACACTCGACAGTGTCTACATGTCCACTTTTTCAGTGTTAATTTTGACACCCCTCTTTGGAGCTGAACCCACTGAGCGCTATATATTTAGTGGCTAGCTCATTGGCTGACACCGACACACCGTACAATTCGCTGAAGCAAACTGGTGGCCATCTTGCCACTCCCAACTTATGCGCTTATTAGAACGTCAACAATTTTAAGCAATAACTGAGCTGATTCTAACATATACTTATTTTGTTCTTCGGATAATGTAAGATTGATCCCTCCTAATCTATGCCTGCCATGATTAGCTATTTGATATATTTTCTTTAGTTCTTTTTTTACTTTGATACTTTCTTCCCTTCTATTCTCAATTACTCAAATCTCACTGGGACAAATACTCAGTTCTAAAAATGATCATTCTTTAATCAAAGTTCATACAAGTTTTGTGGAATCATCAGCAAGCTTTACACACACACACACACATATATATACACTCAACAAAAATATAAACGCAACACTTTTGGTTTTGCTCCCATTTTGTACGAGATGAACTCAAAGATCTAAAACGTTTTCCACATACACAATATCACCATTTCCCTCAAATATTGTTCACAAACCAGTCTAAATCTGTGATAGTGAGCACTTCTCCTTTGCTGAGATAATCCATCCCACCTCACAGGTGTGCCATATCAAGATGCTGATTAGACACCATGATTAGTGCACAGGTGTGCCTTAGACTGCCCACAATAAAAGGCCACTCTGAAAGGTGCAGTTTTATCACACAGCACAATGCCACAGATGTTGCAAGATTTGAGGGAGCGTGCAATTGGCATGCTGACAGCAGGAATGTCAACCAGAGCTGTTGCTCATGTATTGAATGTTCATTTCTCTACCATAAGCGGTCTCCAAAGGCGTTTCAGAGAATTTGGCAGTACATCCAACCAGCCTCACAACCGCAGACCACATGTAACCACACCAGCCCAGGACCTCCACATCCAGCATGTTCACCTCCAAGATCGTCTGAGACCAGCCACTCAGACAGCTGCTGGAACAATCGGTTTGCATAACCAAAGAATTTCTGCACAAACTGTCAGAAACCGTCTCAGGGAAGCTCATCTGCATGCTCATCGTCCTCATCGGGGTCTCGACCTGACTCCAGTTCGTCGTCGTAACCGACTTGAGTGGGCAAATGCTCACATTCGCTAGTGTTTGGCACGTTGGAGAGGTGTTCTCTTCATGGATGATGCGAAGGAGATGTGTTGCACTGCATGAGGCAAATGGTGGTCACACCAGATACTGACTGGTATACCCCCCAATAAAACAAAACTGCACCTTTCAGAGTGGCCTTTTATTGTGGGCAGTCTAAGGCACACCTGTGCGCTAATCATGGTGTCTAATCAGCATCTTGGTATGGCACAACTGTGAGGTGGGATGGATTATCTCAGCAAAGGAGAAGTGCTCACTATCAAGTGATCAATCTATCTTTGTTAGTTGGCTATGTACCACAGGCTTTTAAGGTGGCAGTAATTAAACCATTACTTAAAAAGCCATCACTTGACCCAGCTATCTTAGCTAATTATAGGCCAATCTCCAACCTTCCTTTTCTCTCAAAAATTCTTGAAAGGGTAGTTGTAAAACAGCTAACTGATCATCTGCAGAGGAATGGTCTATTTGAAGAGTTTCAGTCAGGTTTTAGAATTCATCATAGTACAGAAACAGCATTAGTGAAGGTTACAAATGATCTTCTTATGGCCTCGGACAGTGGACTCATCTCTGTGCTTGTTCTGTTAGATCTCAGTGCTGCTTTTGATACTGTTGACCATAAAATTTTATTACAGAGATTAGAGCATGCCATAGGTATTAAAGGCACTGCGCTGCGGTGGTTTGAATCATATTTGTCTAATAGATTACAATTTGTTCATGTAAATGGGGAATCTTCTTCACAGACTAAAGTTAATTATGGAGTTCCACAAGGTTCTGTGCTAGGACCAATTTTATTCACTTTATACATGCTTCCCTTAGGCAGTATTATTAGACGGTATTGCTTAAATTTTCATTGTTACGCAGATGATACCCAGCTTTATCTATCCATGAAGCCAGAGGACACACACCAATTAGCTAAACTGCAGGATTGTCTTACAGACATAAAGACATGGATGACCTCTAATTTCCTGCTTTTAAACTCAGATAAAACTGAAGTTATTGTACTTGGCCCCACAAATCTTAGAAACATGGTGTCTAACCAGATCCTTACTCTGGATGGCATTACCCTGACCTCTAGTAATACTGTGAGAAATCTTGGAGTCATTTTTGATCAGGATATGTCATTCAAAGTGCATATTAAACAAATATGTAGGACTGCTTTTTTGCATTTACGCAATATCTCTAAAATCAGAAAGGTCTTGTCTCAGAGTGATGCTGAAAAACTAATTCATGCATTTATTTCCTCTAGGCTGGACTATTGTAATTCATTATTATCAGGTTGTCCTAAAAGTTCCCTAAAAAGCCTTCAGTTAATTCAAAATGCTGCAGCTAGAGTACTGACGGGGACTAGAAGGAGAGAGCATATCTCACCCATATTGGCCTCTCTTCATTGGCTTCCTGTTAATTCTAGAATAGAATTTAAAATTCTTCTTCTTACTTATAAGGTTTTGAATAATCAGGTCCCATCTTATCTTAGGGACCTCGTAGTACCATATTACCCCAATAGAGCGCTTCGCTCTCAGACTGCAGGCTTACTTGTAGTTCCTAGGGTTTGTAAGAGTAGAATGGGAGGCAGAGCCTTCAGCTTTCAGGCTCCTCTCCTGTGGAACCAGCTCCCAATTCAGATCAGGGAGACAGACACCCTCTCTACTTTTAAGATTAGGCTTAAAACTTTCCTTTTTGCTAAAGCTTATAGTTAGGGCTGGATCAGGTGACCCTGAACCATCCCTTAGTTATGCTGCTATAGACGTAGACTGCTGGGGGTTCCCATGATGCACTGTTTCTTTTTCTTTTTGCTCTGTATGCACCACTCTGCATTTAATCATTAGTGATCGATCTCTGCTCCCCTCCACAGCATGTCTTTTTCCTGGTTCTCTCCCTCAGCCCCAACCAGTCCCAGCAGAAGACTGCCCCTCCCTGAGCCTGGTTCTGCTGGAGGTTTCTTCCTGTTAAAAGGGAGTTTTTCCTTCCCACTGTAGCCAAGTGCTTGCTCACAGGGGGTCGTTTTGACCGTTGGGGTTTTACATAATTATTGTATGGCCTTGCCTTACAATATAAAGCGCCTTGGGGCAACTGTTTGTTGTGATTTGGCGCTATATAAAAAAAAATTGATTGATTGATTGATCACAGATTTCGACTGGTTTGTGAACAATATTTGAGGGAAATGGTGATATTGTATATGTGGAAAAAGTTTTAGATCTTTGAGTTCATCTCATACAAAATGGGAGCAAAACCAAAAGTGTTGCGTTTATATTTTTGTTGAGTATATATATATATATATATATATATATATATATATATATATATACGAGGTTTTCGTCAGACATGCTTGAACCCTCGTGCACATGCGTGAGTTTTTCCACGCCTGTCGGTGACGTCATTCGCCTGTGAGCACTCCTTGTGGGAGTCGTCGTCCACGTAAAAACATATGAATGAAATCCATAGTTTTTGAAAAAATAAAAAGGACCTATACTTTATTGACAGACCTCGTATATACGAGGTCTGTGATTAAAAAAAAAAAGCGGTCCTTTTTATTTTTTTCAAAAAAAAAATGGATTTGATTCATATGTTTTTACGTCAGACAAGCTTGAACCCTCGTGCGCATGCGTAAGTTTTGTCATGCCTGTCGGTGACGTCATTCGCCTGTGGGCAGGCTTTGAGTGAGGTGTGGACTCCCCCTCCCGTCCGAATCTCTTTGTCTGAGATGCTGCAGGGAGACGGCACGCGTTGCTTTATCAAATTTTTTCGGGACCGGTGAGGGATATCCATGTGGACACTATTCGAGAAATTCAGATGGTTTTCGGTGTAAAGTTTAACGGCTGATGAGAGATTGTGGAGTTTCTTTCACTTTAAGGACAGCCCACAAAGCGGATCGGCGCGGCGCGGTCAGAGGTGGCGTCCGTCTGGCTGTTTCAAGCTGAAAACATCCTAATTTAAAGCTCTGTTCACCCAGGACGTCGTCAGAGAACAGAGAAGTTTCAGAAGAAGCCGGCATCAGGAGTTTACCCGGACATTCCACTGTTAAAGGAGATTTTGTAATGAAAGACCGTGCGGACGAATTTGCCGAGTCGGATCCGTGACGACGTGGCAAATCCGTCTGCGCCGCGACATGAAAAACACCTCCATGTTGAAAACCATTTGTAAAATTCAGGCGGCTTTTGATGGCTTTCAACAAGTGAGTATCTGAGAAATTGTTTAACAGCTTGGGCATGTTCCAACTTGTCCGTTAAGGTTTCCAACGGAGGTGTTTTTCCTGTGGCGACCCCCCGCGGTCGGGTCCGGCCCGACATGCGAATCTGCCCGCACGTTCTTTCATTACAAAATCTCCTTTAACAGTGGAATGTCTGGATAAACTCCTGATCCCGAATTCTTCTGAAAGTTCTCTGTTATCTCACAACGTCTTGGGTCCACAGAGCCTGAAATTAGGAAGTTTTCAGCTTGAAACAGCGAGACGACGACGCCTCGGAGCGCAGATCGTCGTCAGGCGCCGTGGGCCATCCTTACGGCGACAGTAAAACTCCTAAATCTCTCATCAGCCGTTAAAATTTTCACCGAAAACCAGCTGAATTTATCGTATGGTGTCCACTCAGTTGTGCCTTACAGGTTTTGAAAAAATTTTTATCAAACAAAACAGCAGTCTCTGAGCCATTCCTAAACAATGAAAAAATCGACGAGAGGGTGGGCCACTCCTCACTCAAAGACTGCCCACAGGCGAATGACGTAACCGACAGGCGTGAAAAAACTCTTGCATGCCCACGAGGGTTCAAGCATGTCTGATGTAATCACACGTGATTCAAATCCATATAGTTTTTGAAAAAAATAATAAGGTCCGTTACTTTTCTCACAGACCTCGTATATACAGTGAGGAAAATACGTATTTGAACACCCTGTGATTTTGCAAGTTCTCCCACTTAGAAACCATGGAGGGGTCTGAAATTTTCAGCTTAGGTGCATGTCCACTGTGAGAGACATAATCTAAAAAATAAAAAAAAAATCCGGAAATCACAATGGATGATTTTTTTTTTATAATTTATTTGTATGTTACTGCTGCAAATAATTATTTGAACACCTACCAACCAGCAAGAATTCTGGCTCTCACAGAATGAATGAGTCTGGGCTTCAGCCTTAACGCCATTTCCGGTTTTACCGTTCTATTAACATTTAAACATTAATTCTTGAACTTCAGTAGAATAATGAGAACATGAGGTAGTTCAACAGTCTGTACTTTGTGTTGGTTAACTGCGTTGAAGGCACCGTCCTGTAGCTCACAGACTAGTTAAAGACGTGTAGTTTACCAGGTATAGTCAGGTTGGTGATGGGAATGTCCCACAGCTCCTCGGGTAGACCTGACATCCAGTACTGACAGCTGGGATCCATCTCAGCCACACGGAATCCAAAACAGGTCCGAACCGAACCGAGGGGTCGGTGTGGACAGAATAAGAAGCCGTCCCACAGACAAAGCACGAGATCGTAACTTCATCAAAAACCTGCTCCTTTGTTAAGTAAATTACTGAATACTGTTTCAACAAAGTGCACTTTGTACTCGCGTATTTTGTCGTTCTCGGGTTCGATCAGACTCTCGTTTCAAATCACCAGTCACGTGACAGTCAGCAGGGCCGCACCGGGTTCAATCGCTCATTGACCGATATTTTTGAAGCAAGCCGGCCGCCATATTACCACTCCCATGTTCCACTACTGAACGCTCTTTTCTATTGATCTTTAATGAGGTGCGCGCAACTTTATTCTTTATAATTTTGTTTAAAAATACCTTCATGTGCAGATATAAACTGTGCAAATCGTCAGATCAAAGGCTGTGGACGAACATTTCACCTGTGAGTATGATTGAAATGGGAAGTAATGAACAATAATTTGAAGAGTTCACTCTCTTATTCCAGCATATAGGCAAAGATAATAATAATAATTATTATTATAATAAGTGGCTTATTAACACAACGTGTAGCCACATGTTGTGTTTTATGTTGGATGAACTATGTTAAGACATTTATTAGGTGTACTTGTGCATAGTTTTGGAGCTTTAGGCGTTATTGCTACGAGCTTTATTACTTATATTAGGCTAAAGCTCATAGAGCTGTGTGTAATAAATGTTGTCATTGCAGGGAAAACTAACTCTCCTGTAGCTAGTTAAGTGGTGTTTTATTCTTTTAGTGCAACTATTTAAACAAACAAAAAAAATCCACTGTTTATTATCCATCATGATATACAGTGAGGAAAATAAGTATTTGAACACCCTGCGATTTTGCAAGTTCTCCCAATTAGAAATCATGGAGGGGTCTGAAATTTTCATCTTAGGTGCATGTCCACTGTGAGAGATATAATCTAAAAAAACAAATCGGAAATCACAATGTATGATTTTTTTAATAATTTCTTTGTATGTTGCTGCTGCAAATAAGTATTTGAACACCTACCAACCAGCAAGAATTCTGGCTCACACAGACCTGTTAATTTTTCTTTAGGAAGCCCTCTTATTCTGCACTCTTTACCTGTATTAATTGCACCTCTTTGAACTTGCTACCTGTATAAAAGACACCTGTTCACACAATCAATCACACTCCAACCTGTCCACCATAGCCAAGACCAAAGAGCTGTCTAAGGACACCAGGGACAAAACTGTAGACCTGCACAAGGCTGGGATGGACTACAGGACAACAGGCAAGCAGCTTGGTAGAAGACAACAACTGTTGTGATTATTTATTAGGAAGTGGAAGAAACACAAGATGACTGTCAGTCTCCCTCGGTCTGGGATTCCATGTAAGATCTCACTTTGTGGGGTAAGAATGATTCTGAGAAAGCTCAGAACTACACAGGAGGACCTGGTCAATGACCTGAAGAGAGCTGGGACCACAGTCACAAAGATTACATTAGTAACACATGATGCTGTCATGGTTTAAAATCCTGCAGGGCAGCAAGGTGCCCCTGCTCAAGCCAGCACATGTCCACATAAGAATGCTCCGTAAGAAGCATTTCAAGGTCCTGGAGTGGCCTGGCCAGTCTCCAGACCTGAACTCAATACAAAAACTTTGGAGGGAGCTGAAACTCCATTTCATCTAGAGAAGATCTGTATGGAGGAGTGGACCAAAATCCCTGCTGCAGTGTGTGCAAACCTGGTGAAAAAATAGGAAAGGTTTGACCTCTGTAATTGCAAACAGGTTGGAGTGTGATTGATTGTGTGAACAGGAGTCTTTTATACAGGTAACAAGTTCAAACAGGTGCAATTAATACAGGTAAAGAGTGCAGAATAAAAGGGCTTCTTAAAGAAAAATTAACAGGTCTGTGAGAGCCAGAATTCTTTCTGGTTGGTAGGTGTTCAAATACTTATTTGCAGCAGCAACATACAAAGAAATTATTTAAAAATCATACATTGTGATTTCCGATTTATTTATTTATTATTTTTTATTTGTTTTTGTTTGTTTTTTTAAATAGTTGCACTAAAAGAATAAAACACCACTTAACTAGCTACAGGAGAGTTAGTTTTCCCTGCAATGACAACATTTATTACACACAGCTCTATGAGCTTTAGCCTAATATAAGTAATAAAGCTCGTAGCAATAACGCCTAAAGCTCCAAAACTATGCACAAGTACACCTAATAAATGTCTTAACATAGTTCATCCAACATAAAACACAACATGTGGCTACACATGTTGTGTTAATAAGCCACTTATTATTATTATTATTATTATTATTATTATTATCTTTGCCTATATGATGGAATAAGAGAGCAAACTCTTTAAATTATTCTTCATTACTTCCCATTTCAATCATACTCACAGGTGAAATGTTCGTCCACAGCCTTTGATCTGACGATTTGCACAGTTTATATCTGCACATGAAGGTATTTTTAGACAAAATTATAAAGAATAAAGTTGCGTGCGCCTCATTAAAGATCAATAGAAAAGAGCGTTCAGTTGTGGAACATGGGAGTGGTAATATGGCGGCCGGCTTGCTTCAAAAATATCAGCCAATGAGCGATTGAACCCGGTGCGGCCCTGCTGACTGTCACGTGACTGGTGTTTTGAAACGAGTGTTTGATCGAACACGAGAACGACAAAATACTTTGTTGAAACAGTATTCAGTAATTTACTTAACAAAGGAGCAGGTTTTTGATGAAGTTACGATCTCGTGCTTTGTCTGTGGGACGGCTTCTTATTCTGTCCACACCGACCCCTCGGTTCGGTTCGGACCTGTTTTGGATTCCGTGTGGCTGAGATGGATCCCAGCTGTCAGTACTGGATGTCAGGTCTACCCGAGGAGCTGTGGGACATTCCCATCACCAACCTGACTATACCTGGTAAACTACACGTCTTTAACTAGTCTGTGAGCTACAGGACGGTGCCTTCAACGCAGTTAACCAACACAAAGTACAGACTGTTGAACTACCTCATGTTCTCATTATTCTACCGAAGTTCAAGAATTAATGTTTAAATGTTAATAGAACGGTAAAACCGGAAATGGCGTTAAGGCTGAAGCCCAGACTCATTCATTTTCAAAACTCGCTTATTCCACTTAATGAAGCCTGGACAGGTACCTTTTAAATATTCCACGCATTTTGCCAGTTTGGACTCTTCCTGAATGGGACCTGTAACAAATCGGAAGTGCACGTGCTACTGCGCAAGACTTCCGAAAGTGCGCGAAGCCGAGTGATTTGTGTTTTATGACGAAAGTGAGCTATGAAAATACAAAAAAAAAAAAAAAAACAACCACCAAAAAACAAAAACAAAACAATACTTTATTTGTGGCCGATGAGCCTCCGCTGTAATTTTTTCTTCTTCTTCTTCTTTTTCTACATGCTCTGAGATGTATTCTGGCACAATTTGGGAACAAAATTCAGCCAAGTTCAGTTCAAAATCAGTGAAAAAATAAAATAAATAATGGTCAAATCTTTGATAAAATTTTAGTATTCTTTCCTCTGACAGATGCACTTACAACAATAGACTGATCAAGTTTGGAGGTATTGTCGTTCTGTAGCTCATCTATTCATCTCTCACAAGGAAATGTGCTCAAAACCTTCCTGAAATCTTTATTAGCATCACTTATTGGCTTTTATAACAGTAATATTTGACCATATTCTCTGAGATGTGTATAAATGTGAACCGCAGAATGTGAATATCTGAGTGTCAGTCACTCTCTTTTATAACAATCTATATATTAAAAGTCAAGTGGCCTCTGTGTACATGCGTATGCGTGAATCCAGAATTCACGCATACGCATGCGTGCGTGAATTCTGGATTCACACACCATTCCACCTGGGAGCAGTAAATCATCTATATATTCAAGATTCAAGAGGTAATGGTCTAGTGGTTAAGGCGTTGGGCTTGAGAAAAGAAGATCCTCTGTTCAAATCCCAGCCTGACTGTAAAATCACTAAGGGGCCTTGGGCAAGGTCTTTAATCCCCTATTGCTCTCGGTATGTAGTGAGCGCCTTGTAGGGCAGCACCCTCACATCTGGATGAATGTGAGGCATTGATGTATAAAGCGCTTTGAGCATCTGATGCAGATGGAAAAGCGCTATATAAATGCTAAATAAATTTGCCATTTATTAAAAGCCAAGTGGCCTCTGTGTATGCGTGTGCACGCCTTTAACTTCGATCATAGTTTGGTATGCTTATGTATTTTGGGTCAAGGATGAATGCCACCAAAACAGAACGTTGATAGGACTAATATTTTTGGAGAAACTACGGATATTAGCAAACAACACTGAACAATGGACGTTGATAATTACATTCTGGACTCACAGGCCATTCCAACTAATTATAGATTTTTTTTTTAATTATAGATATTTGCATAATTTATTACCACCCTTGAAAAATGTCAGCTACCTATTTGATAAATACTACCCAATCTAGAGGCCGTGGATCCCCACGGGCAATATGCTAGTTTACATGATGCCTTCATCCAAGAAAGCAAACATTTCATTTATTTTCATTTATATAGCACCAAATCACAACAAGGTTGCCTCAAGGTGCTTCACACAAGTAAGGTCTAACCTTACCAACCCCCAGAGCAACAGTGGTAAGGAAAAACTCCCTCTGAGGAAGAAACCTCAAGCAGACCAGACTCAAAGGGGTGACCCTCTGCTTGGGCCATATTACAGACACAAATTACAAAACAATTCACAAACAAACACCAATGAACTTGGTATATCTTCAATTATGACAGGAAATTATTTATTGATGAAGCATATCATCTGTCTGTCTATTTTGTATTGACAGATAGATGAGACATGATTCATCATATTTATTTACTTACATGTTCCCTTCTTATCACAGATCAGCTATGATCCATTACACCGCTATCAGAAACAAGGTCTAGTCTCTATTTTCCAGAAAGATACATAAATCCGCCAAAAACAAAAAAAGTAAAAGCAACAACAAAAAATAAAAAAACAGAGAAGTTCTGTTTGTATTTCCAAAATATAACAACCTAAGTATGTAATAGTTATTGTGACATTATTTCCGATTAAGCAGCTTATTAGGGTCTGACCAAAATTTGATAAGATTTCTGAAATGTCCGTTTTATTGCTTCCAAAAAATTGGGAAAATAGCTGATCCAAGGTCAGTATTTTTCTTTTACAGTTGTTACAAATATGACTCAATAGTTTTTTTCTTACCTGATACAAACAATTCTTCCTTCTCTGTCTCTCTCAACATATGTGTGGCATTAAATTTATGTACTTTGAAGTAAGCTTGTTATTCAAAACTGTGCTCACTGAAGCAGATGGTGTACAAAAACAGTGTGCACTAACTGACCAACTGTTTTCTGTGTAGCCTGATATTTGTTCCTTTTATTAGGGAGCCACGATGCCATGAGTTACTGTCTGGACATCACTTCCCCTCTGGTGAGGTCAGAGTCGGACACTTTCAGGCTCCTGGATAAATTTTTCTACTGCTTTACAAGGCCTGCAATTTTTAGATGGGCTACAACACAGGTAGGTCCAGAATGGTGTGTGTGTGTGACTAATTCTTTAATATCTATACTAATACTAATATCTTTAATATCTGTCTTAATTTGTTCCCTTATTTGATTTAGAATCCCAGTATTTAGCCTCCAAATAGTACCTCCAAATAGTGTTTTTCTTTTCTGATAGGTCCATGTTCCCGATGCTGCAATTTATCACCCTGTGTAAATCTCTGAAACATAAAAAAAAAAAAAAAAAAAAAAAAAAAAAAAAAAAAATCCTAGAATATACAGAATGTGGGTGAGGAAAAAAGTATAGTCCCTCTTTGTTGGATATGTCTGATCGACCGAGCTCCCCCAACATTAACTTTATATTTTTGGCCATTTTCTTCTCCTTGGAGTGATGAGGTTTCGATGTATCTAGAGTGGGATGAGGTCTAACATTAAAGTCTCCTCCACAGATTAGAATGCCCTGTACCTCTGAAATCAACAGGTCAAAAATGTGTTTATAAAGTTTCCACTCAGCTCCTGGAGGGGCGTAAATATTAAAAAAAATAGCCAGTACACCCTGCAGGTTTCCCCGGATCAATACAAATCTCCCATCTGTATCCCTATTTTCATGTAGACACTCAAAATTCAGTTTACTAGCAATTAGTGTTGCCACCCCTCTTTTAGAGCTCCGACTACAGAAGGAGTACTGATATCTCCATCTCTTAAGTTTTTTTGTGTTCTTCCCTCTTCAATTTTGCCATTACTTTGCTCCTCTTGATTGGATTCCACAAGCTCTTTACATTATAAGTAGCTACTTTAAGTGACTGAATGCTTTGTATTTTGACATTTTAAGGTATATTTTGATCCCCTTTAATCCTTTGCATAAAACACATTTTACACCCCTGATGCTACAAAGAACGGTAGCAATAACATAAAATATGAAAAATAACATAATAACAAATAAAAAGTAACATTTTCTAAAGATTGACTTCCAAAGTTAAGGCCTTTCTAGTGGCCTTATGACTCATTTGGAACTTGAGTGTAGCTGGAAAATCTCTTGTAACTGGTAGTGGAAGAAGAGAGCCCGCTTCAGCCTTTAAGCTGATGTTCAGGTCCATAACGTCCAGAAATAGGAGTCCCGCTCCAATATCTATCCTCTATACACCCATAACACTGGCTCACTCACAATCATATTGAGAACATTTTTTTTTTACGTTTTTTACGACATAATTAGTCACACATCCTCATTTATCTTTCATATTTAGCTTAGTCACTCCATTTATCCTACTCATTGCATATCAAAAATACTTATCCATCATCCTGACGGCGGAAAGCCTGGAGCCGCTCCTTGAAGCCCTGCCCGGGTTCTGTCGTTTGCAGGTTTCTCTGTCTCCTGTTGGAACACCATGTCAGCCGGGTAATCTGTTCCAAAAGTGGCTTCGTTTCTTTCAGCACCGTCACTGGTATCCCCCCTCTTCACCATGTCTGCTGTTGCCTCTTCAGCCGAGTTGTAGACCACCGTACCTTCATCGTAGTGCACTCTCATTCTGTCCAGGAAAGGTGTCTGAAATCTGATGATGTTTCCTTTCAGCGCCGCTTTAGCTTCTGTGTACCCTCGCCATTTCCTCAGTAGTCATGGTCTAGGTGGATTTGCTTTCCTTCAAAATCAAAACCTTTTTTCTGCCATCCTTGTTTAATGACCTCCTCCTTCATCTTATAGCTTAAAAACCACAAAAGTTATTATCAACGTTGCGCCATCTTCAGCTCCTCCTTTAACCCTGTGGATTCTCACATTATCACGTTGTGACCATCCCTCCAAATCCACCAATTTAGCCTCTGTTTGCATCTGAAGTTTCACTAGCTTCGCTAAAACTTCTCCGAGGACTTGATACGGGTCTCGGCTGCGTCAATTTGCTCCTCTGCTTCCTCCATTCGTTTGTCAATTTTCTGAAAATCCTTTTAATGCCGTTAAGTTGCTTGCTAAAATCCCATCTGCATTCCCAGAGCTCCGTCAGGATTAAGCCCAGAATAACTTCTTGGCCCGATCCCACAGCAGTGTCCACCTGTAGCTCGCCTTCCATGTTGCTAGCACTGCTAGCTTGTGACAGTTTGCCTTCTTCGTCGCTATTGTGTTTAGTTCTCTGAATTGGTCTTTTCTTCCCTTTTTTGGGCATATTCGTTCCCCTGCAGTGTCCTCTCTTATTTTTAGCACTTCACAGAAATTCAAGTTATATAAGGGCACTTATCATTCCTGTTGTCCGGAACCTTCCCCTGCTGTCTCTGGGTGAAAATCATCTATGGGGCCTTCGGAATTCAGAGTGAATCCCTCTGCTAGCTAAAACAAATGGGGAATGTTGTGGATTTTTTTTTAGGTCACGCACCGCTGTACACATCCTGACTAAGTTAGTCCCCCCCCCATAACAATATCCAGTGTCGTGAAAACTGCCTTGTACCACAGTTCATACCAAAGAACCAAAATTTGGTCCGACCAAAAGAAGTGGTCTATGAAATTCCTCACCACTCACTCTAAAAAAGAAAACAAAACCTTCCACATTGAGGGACGTGTTGATGTCCTTATCAGCCAGACAAGACAGAGAGCAGAATAAAAAACAAAATGCAATTGGACAAGACATAAATGTATGGAGGCTGATAGCAGACATGTAAATAGTGCATCATTTAAAATGCTTTTATTCATTTTTCACCGTTCAAATGGAACGTTGTTTATGTGGTGAACGCAAACTGACTATGCACCCATTTGAGAAGCAGACATCAAACGCATGTTTACAAGCCTGTCAATGTCAAGTTTTTGGAGATGCAGCCTTGAGATGTCAGGATGCAAGTACATCATGAAAACTTTTGTTTGCCTTTTTACTCCGATTGGCAGTCACAGTGTCGCGTCACTCAGTATTTGCATAAAATAGACTTTTGGTCTATTTTGGCCCCACCTAGCCGGCAAGTAGAACAATTGTTATCTCTTGCCACCTGAAAAACACCCACTCTGATTGAAAATGAATGACAAGTTGCTGCTTTGCCTCTGTTGTTTGCTGCCGATTGTAGCTAATGTAGGGTGACTTAACTGTAGGGTAACTTAAGTGTAGGGTTACACTTACGTTGATGTTCTCCTTCATTCAAACCCTCTTTCTTGGCGTTCTTCTTTCAGGACAAAAGTATAGCGGATCAGCTTTCTCTGGGCATTCGGTACTTTGATTTCCGCATCGCACACAAACCCAATGACGCGACCACCGATCTGTATTTCACACATGTCCTGTACACACATTTAACAGTTTTGGTAAGTGAATGTTTATAGACTAAAACCAAGATGAAAAGCTTCAGTTTAATGTGTTTGTCCTTGATTATTTCCAGGAAACACTGGGTCTGTTGCCACATGGTTGGAGTCTCACCCAAAGGAGATAGTTATCCTTGCTTGCAGCCATTTTGAGGGGATGGATGACCTACTTCACAAATCCTTAATTGTGTCCATTATAAAGGTGTTTGGCTCAAAGCTTTGCCCCAGAAAGGTTTGTTTTCATCTTGAGAGAAAAGTGACCCCCTTTTCTTGTAGATTCATGTCCATGTCATTGTCCAACCTGCTCCAAACAGGAGTCACTCCTCACCTTGAGGAGCCTTTGGGCATCTGGTTACCAGGTCTTGTTGTCCTACGACTCTGAGGCGGCGACTCCACATCAGGAGCTGTGGCCAGCCATCCCTTACTGGTGGGCCAACAAGCAAACAGCACAGGGCGTGATCAGCTACCTGGACTGGCAAAAAGATCTGGGACGTCCAGGTGAGGTGATGTCTAAGGACCGTGTAGGAGCCTAAATGAAAATAAAATTTCATAGTAGGTAATTTGTGTAGAATAAAAGCCATCATTGTGGCAATCCCTCGTTGGTGACGTATTTACATATTTACTGAATTAATAAGGAATATATAGTTTTTTTGGTGAAATAATTTAATCATTTTTAAATGTTTACAGATAATTTTAAATGCATGAAAGGGTTCATTTATATTTTATTCTGATGTAGGTAACATGGCGATTAGTTGCAGCACCCTTAAGTTAACTGGCACTCACGCAAGACAGGTGCTTTTTCCTCTGTGTGTGCGCGCGTGCGTGTGTGAGTGAGAAAGCTGGAAGAGGGTCAGAGAGTAATACAGTGGAACCAAACATTTTTTTGAAAAACACTGACAGTTACTTGGTAGGGGATTTCATTTAGATTCAGTTATTTGCTGCAAGACTGATCCTATATTCCAAAACCAATTTCTTTCTTTAAATACTTGAACATACAACCCCAACTCCAATGAATTTGGGACATTGTGTAAAATGTAAATAAAAACAGAATACAATGATTTGCAAATCCTCTTCAACCTATATTCAGTTGAATACAACACAGACGATATTTAATGTTCAAACTGATAAACTTTATTGTTTTTGTGTAAATATTTGCTCATTTTGAAATCGATGCCTGCAACACATTTCAAAAAAGCTGGGACAGTATTTACCACTGTGTTACATCACCTTTCCTTCTAACAACACTCAAGCATTTGGGAACTGGCCACACTAATTGTTGAAGCTTTGTAGGTGGAATTCTTTCCCATTCTTGCTTGATGTACGACTTCAGTCGTTCAACAGTCCGGGGTCTCCGTTGTCGTATTTTGCGCTTCATAATACACCACTCATTTTCAATGGGTGACAGGTCTTCACTGCAGGCAAGCCAGTCTAGTATCCACACTCTTATACTACGAAGCCACACTGATGTAACACGTGCAGAATGTGGCTTGGCATTGTCTTGCTGAAATAAGCAGGGACGTCCCTGAAAAAGACATTGCTTGGATGGCAGCATGTGTTGTTCCAAAACCTGGATGTACCTTTCAGCATTGATGGTGCCATCACAGATGTGTAAGTTGCCATGCCATGGGCACAAACACACCCCCATACCATCACAGATGCTGGCTTTTGAACTTTGCGCTGGTTGGTCTTTTTCCTCTTTTGTCCGGAGGACACAACATCCATGATTTCCAAAAACAATTTGAAATGTGGACTCATCAGACCACAGCACACTTTTCCACTTTGCGTCTGTCCATTTCAAATGGGCTCAGGCACAGAGAAGGCGGCGGCGGTGTTTCTGGATGTTGTTGAAGTATGACTTTCTCTTTGCATTTTAGAGTTTTAATTTGCACTTGTAACAATGAACTGTGTTAACTGACAATGGTTTTCTGAAGTGTTCCTGAGCCCATGCGGTAAGATCCTTTACATGATGTCGGTTTTTAATACAGTGCCGCCTGAGGGATCGATGGTCACGGGCATTCAATGTTGGTTTTCAGCCTTGCCACTTATGGTGTAGAAAGTTCTCCACATTCTCTGAATCTTTTGATTATATTATGGACTGTAGATGATGGAATCCCTAAATTCCTTGCAGTTGAACGTTGAGAAACATTGTTCTTAAACTGTTGGACTATTTTTTTCACGCAGTTGTTCACAAAGTGGTGATCCTCACCCCATCTTTGCTTGTGAAAGGCTGAGCCTTTGGGGATGCTCCTTTTATACCCAATCATCACTCACCTGTTTCCAATTAACCTGTTCACCTGTGGAATGTTCCAAACAGGTGTTCTTTGATCAACTTTCCCAGTGTTTTGTTGCCCCTGTCCCAGCTTTTTTTTTTAAATATGTTGCAGACATCCATTTCAAAATGAGCAAATATTTGCACAAAAACAAAAAGTCTATCAGTTTGAACATCTTGTCTTTGTGGTGTATTTAATTGAATATAGATTGAAGAGGATTTGCAAATCATTGTATTCTGCTTTTATTTACATTTCACACAACGTCCCAACTTCATTGGAATTGGGACTGTAAAATTCTCTTTGAGATTAATTTCCTGAAAATACAAAATAACCCCTTCCATTAAAGTGAAATACAACTATAATCTTTGGAGAAAAACAAAATCTAAGCAAAAACACCATCAAAAACAAAATGGCCAATTTCCTTTAATGATTTTTTTTTTTTTTTGTCATTTTCATTTATAGAACAAGCAAACAATAAAAATATTCTCTGTTCCTACTGCAAAGCAGGGGGATGAGAGTCCCATACTACTGACCAGACATTTCAGTGATAGCTGATGCTTTTTAAACCATTAAAATATTTCTGAAATAAATACAGACTACAGGCTTTTTTATTTCAAAACAATTTTTTTTATTCTTTCATGTTTTTTCTCCATAATAATTAATTCAACATACAGCTGCTCACCTCTTTCCTCAGGGGGTACTTGGGCTTGTTCATGTGGGGACTGACAGCAGAGTTCCCAACTCTGTTGTGACATTCACGCTTTCAGCATCAATCTTACGCTCTCACGCACAAGCAAGAAATGTCACACCAAAGTAAAATTTTCTCCCGTTAATTTTCTGTTGATGACTAGATTAGACTAGACCAGACCACAGCGCATTGTTCCTTAATGAAAGGAGAGGAGTTTAAGACCCACACCTGAAACAGCTGTCAACATCTGCTAAGAATGTTCTGACTGCAGTATTCTGTAATCGTTGATTCGCTGAAAACCTTGTACCTGATACCTCAGTTGCGCTTGAAGAGTTCAGCGAAAGTTCGACCATAACTTCCGAGCTTGGTTCTGAGTTGGCCACTGATGCGTGGCGATATAACCAGGGTCAAAATGCATAGAACACTGCCATCTACTTGCGCCGGTTATATCACACTGTTGTCGACCTGAATCACAATTTAACAGATTTTTCGGCTTTGCAAATGCTTTTTTTTTTTTTTTTTACAAATGAAAAAAAAAGACATTTTACAAAAGCACATTTATTTGTAAACACCATCACACACGTTACATTCACTTGTTTTTTTTTTTTTTTTACATAGAATGAATTAGTCAACCAATCAGTATCAGCAGAGGCTAAGTTTACCCATAATCCCTTTGAGCATCTGTGTGTTAATGTTCAAATCTTCAGAATTAGTGCATTATTTTAAAATTAACAGATATGTTATATTCACTTTGTACATTTTAAGAGTTGACATTAATGTAGTTATTCTATCCGGATTAATTTGATTTATAAATCAAAACCATAAGTCAAACCTGCTTTCCTTTTTCAAGATGTCTGCCTCACAGCTGGACCACTGTATGCTGTCAAGGTAAATGATGCTTCCCTACAGTAGTGGGCAGGGTGGACAAAGTCAGAAGTGCTGACTCATTGGCTGTGTTTGGGTTGGTGATCACCTTTGATTCTATCAGAAGTGTTGGGGGGGGGGGGTTTAAACTCAAAATCGGTTTGTTAGTAGCTGAGAGTGTACAGGAGAAAATTGAAAGTTAGCGGTAGCTGTAGCTTCCGACAATTTTTTTTGGGCAGTTTATCGGTTTAGCGTTATAAAAGATAACTTTTAGTTAGCTGATTAGCTGTTGTCGAAGCTAACCTTTTGGTTAGCTGTGCCCACCACTGCATACTAGGTAATTTAAAGGACATGTATGTTATTTAATGTCCTGGTTAGCAAGTATGCATGAAGTTTATCGGTGCACATACATTGAAAACGTGTGGTTGCTGATTTATTTATTTTAATTATTAGTGACAGAGAAACCGAAGCGTTTTGAACCACTGAATCAATATGAAGCAATTGTGTTGAAATGGTTCAGTGTTTGAAGCATTTAATGCAATTAAATATGGTGACATCTGCTGGCCAATCTTTAACATTGCACTTGCATGGAACAATGAAACGGTCAGGCATTATGTATGTTAAATAATAAATATTCTATGTGCATCTTGAAATTTTGACTAGATTTTTGTGTAAAGACAGTAATAATATATTTTATGATTGTGCCATCATAAAACACTATGTAATAGAGATATAAATTGTGAAATGTTTGTGCAAATAGGGACTGTTAGGACCATAGTTGTAGAAAATGAAAGGGATTTGGGGGCTTCAAAGGTTTTTATTTAAAACCAAGATAATTATAGTGGTGGTAGGCTTGAGTTTGTTCTTCTCCAGTTTTGGAGAGAAGACTCACATGGCACAGAAGTTGGTGTCATAAGAAGACAGATTTTGTCCAGCTTGTAAAGAGTGGAAAAACGCCTGCCTCCTTTGCAAATTCACTGTAGAAAATGTTTCTGGGGTCATTAGCATGGTTAAAACCCTTCAGCTATGCCGGAGCAGAATCTCACTCCGACTAAAGTTGGCAACCCTGTGACAGACGCCTGCTGCTCTTGCTGTGTCTGTTCATGGGTCATTTCTTTGAGCAGAACAGCTTGCTAAATGTTTGCCTGCATTATGTAACTAAAACAGTGAAATGTATAAAGCCAGAGTTTTCTTCAGAAATATCAACCAATATGGGGGAAAGTGAGCTTGCTTATAAACTATGGACAAAGTTAAGGACAACAGGCTAATAATGGTCCATAACCCTCATCACATGAACCACTAACAGACCCACCTTGCCAATGAAAGAACTGGGTGACATACTGTTGCTTCTTTCTCCTGTCTGAGCTTTATATGATTTTTCCCCTGCATGCAACAGCGTGTGTGCAAAACGCTACTTCATCTTTTTTTTAAACTTTATTTTTTGATTGTTTAAACATTTTTGTTACATATATAACAAAAATAAAACAACAAAGGCAAGCAGACCATGAAAAAGGAAAGACAGGGCTGAGCATCAATACTAAACTTTGCAAATATATGTTGATAGCTTGTAAGTCAAGATACAGTGCGTCAACCCTTTAAAGATTCAGTGTTTTGATATAAACCCATTTCTCCCAATATCTGTTACATTTATCAACAGACAGCCTCAATGAAAAGTCATCCTCTCCATGTCATAAATTTCATTAATTACTTTAATCCAGTCAAAAAGTGAAGGTGCATCCTTACACATCATTTTCTGGTGATAGCTTTCTTTGCTCCAACCAATAGTATTGACAGAAGATATTTTTGTGATTTTGGCACTCCATAAGAAATGTGTCCTAAATATGTTTCAGTAAACCCATATGACAGTTGATCCAATGATGCTTTGGATTGCTGTTATCACCGTTGACCAGATAGGGTGCGATCTTCGCACAGTCCCAAAATATATGAAAATGTCCTGCTTTAATGTGTCCACACTCTCTCCAACAATGAGCCTTATCAGGGTCATTGCACTGTTTACTCTTAACATAAGGTGTAACAAAAAAACGTATGACAGTCTTCCATGCAAATTCTCTCCAAAGACCAGAGCTGGAAGTAATCATGACAGTTTTGCATATATCAAACCATTCATATGATATTCTCCGATATTGTAATATTAGCCTCTTTTTCCCATGCTTCTTTAATGTACGTGGTAGAGATATTCTTAAATACTTGTAAACATTTGTACACTATTGTTATTTGTTTCTTCGGTGCATTACCTTTACAAGCCTCAAGAAAATATTTCACCAAATCCTCTTCTTCATATTTAATTTTTCTATCAAAATAATGTCTTAGTTGAAAATATCTAAAAAGGTCATATCTGTTCAAATTATATTTGTCTGAAAGCTCCAAAAAACTTTTCAGTATACCTTTTGTTGATATAACCCAATAACCAGTAATACCTTTTTGAGACCACTGTTGAAATCTGTTATCAGTTTTTGCTGGTAAAAATTCAGAATCGTAAACTGGCCAACGTAATATTTTGGCCTTTGATTCAACATTCTTGTTTTTAAGTATTTATTCCACACATTTATTGGTGATTTTATCCAAGAGGGCAATAAATGAGATTCTGAATGTATTTTCAATAGTGGTTTATCGCCGATCATAGATTGTAATGGTATGTCAAAGTAAGACTGGTCTATCTCTTTCCATTTAGCCCCACAACTGGGGTCACACCAATTTATCAGTACTCGTAACTGAGCTGCTTTGTAGTAACTTTAAACATGGTAAAGCTAATCCACCTTCTTCTTTCCGTAATTGTAAAATCTGAAATCGTATTCTTGTTTTTGTTTCCCCATATAAAATTTGATAACATTCTATTCCACTCCTTAAATTGTGTGAAGGTTATTTCAATTGACAACGCTTGAAATAGGTAAAGAAACCTTGGTAATAGGTTCATTTTAACTATTAATGCCCATCGTTGCAAATCAGATTAATATTAGCTGTAAGTTTTCTATAATTTTCATCATAAAGTGAAGATATATCCTTTGGTATAAATATTCCAAGATATTTAATGATATTGCCTTTCCAGTTAAAATTTGTCATCTTAGAAATTTCCATGGTTGGCTGATAATTAAAAGCAATTTGTTTTCTGTAAATTTAGTTTATACCCAGAATATGAGCCAAATTAAACAAAAGTGTCAGAAGATTAGGTAAACTGGCTGTTGGGTTGGATAATGTCAAAAGGATATTGTCTGCGTACAAACAGATTTTGTGTGTGGTGTCTCCTATTACAATACCTGAATATCTTTATGTTCTCTAATAGCCTGAGCCAAAGGTTCAATAAAAAGTGCAAATAGGCTAGGGCTGAGGGGGCAGCCCTGACGACAGCCCCTTTTCAAATATACAGTGTCAGAAAGGTCCCATTAATCTTGATTCTGGCAGAGGGTGATTCATGTAATGATTTTAGACAGTTGATTATGTTTGTGTTAAAACCAAATCTGTCGAGAGTTAAAGATATTCCCAACAACAATCAAATGCTTTTTCAGCGTCAAGGCTAACTGCAACAGATTCTAAGTTTTTCATTTTATGAATAAAGTGAAGAGCACGTAATATTGTCATGTGTCTGTCTTTTGCATACAAAACCACACTGATCTTCTCCAGCCATTTTATTTCCTTTTAATTTAGAGATAGCTTTATTAATTTCTTCCTCTGTTATTTCTGTGTTTAACCTGGCATTTTGTTCAATTCCTATAGATGGTAAATCAAGTTGGGAAAGAAAACGATTTATAATTTGTGGACTCTGTGATTGAGGTTGAGTATACAGCTGTTTGTAGTATGCTACAAACGATTTTTGAATACTCTTCAGTTCATAACATACGTATTTTGTTGTTGATGGGGCTCTTCACCTTATTTACAAATCTATCCGTCTGCTGCTTACGTATTCTCCATGCAAGAAGTTTCTTCGATTTTGGGCCGTTTTCATAATTTTGCTTCATGAATTTAGATTTCTTATCCATTTGATCCTCATATAGTCTATTCAAACAGTGTTTTGTTTCATCAATCTTTTTTAGAGTAACACTGTCTTTATTTTTCGTGTATTCCATTTCTAATTCTTTTAATTTGTCAAGCATGTTTTTAATACTGCTTTCTTTTTCTTTAGTGAGGACCACATAATCTGCCTTTGAGGCATCCCACACAATACTAGGAGAGGTCTCCTCATTATTGTTATGGTCCACATAATCCTTAAACTGTCTTTCCACAAAGTCATGAAATTTTTCATCCTTAAGAAGGCTCATATTAAGCCTCCATAGAGTTTTTTTTATCGTTATCCAAATGGAGCGTCAAACAAACATCTGCGTGATCAGTTACGTCTCTAACCCCTATAGTACAGTTTATAATTCTGTGTCTGTCTGACATTAACAAAAAAATAATCTAATCTTGAATGTATTTGATGGGAATGTGAATAGAATGTATAGCTTTTTCCAGATGGGTAAAGGTTTCTCCATACATCTATTAACCCTAATTCGTTAAGCATTTTCTTGGTAAAATTTGCTTCTGATTGAAACTTTTTATTTTTACTGGAAGAATCATTATAGGGGTTGAGACAGATGTTCCAGTCACCTGCACATGTAAGTACCCCAGATGTTTCTGTGGCAATAAGGTCAAACATTTTCTTAATAATACTCTTGTCTTTACCTGGTGGTCTGTATACATTTAACAATGTTACATCTTTGTTGTCTATGTGACCTTTAACTAATATGTAACGTCCATCTTTATCACTTATTTGTGAAGTGCACTGAAAATTTACTCTGTTTGGTATTAGAATAGCAACTCCTCTTGAATTACCCTCATTAACTGAGTAGTATGTTATTGAAACCAATTTTACGTATTTTTTCATGCTTCGTGGCAGAGAGATGTCTCTTGCCAAAATATATCGTATTTTCCTCTTTTCGTTTTTGCAATCACTTTGCTTCTTTTAATAGGATTATGTAGACCATTTACATTAAGGGTGATGACTGTGTACTTCTGCTTATCCAACATTGCCAAAATATGAGCTATATCTTAATAGATGCTCTAAATAACACAAGTAGGTCTGCAAAAAAGAACATAGAAACATATGAACATTGAACATACGTGACCTCCAAAAGTAAAGCAAAAGTCTGCCTTCAGTAATGGGAGGGGGATCCCTGTGTAAGTAGGGAGGCCCTCTCAGTGCTGTCACTCTCCACCGCTTGTCCATCATGACAGCAAAAAGTGAGGAAGCGCTTTCCCCAACGGCCTGTCAGTCATCATTAGAACTCACTTTACACATCTGTTGTACTGTTCTCCTATGTAAAGGTTGACGCATTAAACTGTGCTTCGTTTAAACACTCTCAGCCTTTCTTGGATGCTCCTCGTCAGCTCTCCTTTGCTCCACTTATTTGTCACTCGCGTGAACCTGGGTCGTCTTGCTCCGGTAGGTGGCGAGACTGCCTCGTCCAGGGGTCTTGCTCCGGTAGGTGGCAAGACTATCTCACTGCATCCTCCGCTCCTGCTGACAAAAGCCCTCTTCTTTCCAAGTCCTTTGAGGCATCCTCCGCACTGTTGTAGACGGCGCTGTCTCCGTCTCCACCAAAAAACACACAGTCTCGCTGGGTATAAAGTTTGAAAGCGGTAGCCATTTTCCTTAAGTGCCCTTCTCACGTGATTGTAAGCTTTGCTTTTGAAAAGAATATCGCTCCGATAATCTTGGTCAAAATAGACCCGTCTTCCTCTGAATTGGATATTGCCTTTACGCCACGCGGAGCACTAACTCTTTCGTCTTATATTCAAGGAAGTGTATCACGATGGATCTGGGATTAGCTCCGTGTGGGGGCTTGGGGCCGAGTGAGCAATGGCATCGCTGTATAGCCAAGTTGACTTCAGGGAGGGCGAGCTCTGATTTTATAAAAGTCTCCATAAATATTTGGATGTTTGTTCCCTCAGCCTCCTCCACAATCCCATGGACTCTGATATTATTCTGCGTGTCCGGGACTCGATGTCTGTCAGTTTTGTTTGTAGCTCTATCTGCAGTTGTAATGTGTGCTCCAGTGCGTCTTTGACATCGGCACTGAACTCTTCCATGTCGGCTACTCTATGCTCGGCTTCCTCACCTCTCTGTGTGACGTTGTTTAGGTCTGCGTTGAGCCCATGCATACGGTTTACCATTTCCTCTCTAAAGCCGCTCACCTCAGTCTTAAGAGTGTTGATTTTATCATTAAACTCTTTTGATGTCGTCTTGGACATTTTTCAGCGCTGCCAAAATGTTAGCTTGGATAGCATCCATAGTCGTGTTTTCGGCTAATTTGTTAGCATCAGAATTAGCCTCCGTGATCTCTGCGGGTGTAGAGTCTCCTCCTTTCGCAGTTTCTTGCACATTTGTTCTAACCTTCTTCTTATTGCCCCTGACATATTTATGATAACTTTTATCTGGACTGTAGTAGCTTTTTATCAGGGGGTCGACAGACCGTCGTGGAGCTAAGAAGTTATGCTGCTGCTCGCCTCCTCACCATCCCGGAAGTCAACGCTACTTCATCTTAACCGCATTTTTGCCACTTGCCAACAAGCTAAAATCTCAGTATTAAAATGTCAAACTGTCTTTGTTGAAGGGCAGCACAGTGACTTTGTGGTTAGCACGGTTGTCTCACAGCAACCAGAGGGGAGGTGATGGTCTAGTGGTTAAGCGTTGGGCTTTGGAACAGAGGATCGACGGTTCAAATCCCAGCCTGACCAGAAAATCACTACGGGCCCTTGGGTAAGGTCCTTAATCCCCTAGTAGCTCCCGGTGTGTAGTGGGTGCCTTGCATGGCAGCAGCCTCAGATCAGGGTGAATGTGAGGCATTGATGTGTAATGCGCGTGGAGTGTCTGATGTAGATGGAAAAGCGCTATACAGTAGTGTTCATATATGGGTGATTCTTTAACTACGGGCACTATTGGCCTTGTAAATGTAGTTTCCACCACACCATTGCCTTACACTATAAAGCGCCTTGGGGCAACTGTTTGTTGTGATTTGGCGCTATACATGTGCTCTGATGTCACTGTTTATCTCCATAGAAACTACCCAAACAATCTTTCATACAAACTGTTTAGGGACATTACAGTGTTGTGGTGGAAATTACGGCAATAGTGTGGGACAACTACAGTTTGTTTAAAAACAAATCACAACAGTTGTATGACATTGAATACCCCAATTATGTTTTGATTATTTACAGATATTTTAAAACATTAGAAAAAACGTTTCTTTACCATTCATTTTTATCATTGAAGATCAAAAGTCTGGGTGTGGGACAAGCACAAAACGGCAATATTTGCATATAATGATGCTGAAAAAAGGTGAAAAAGTCATCATAGACTACTAGAACAAGTTTCTTAACACACTTTCATTGTAAAGATAACTATAAAAGTGTGAATACACACACACACACACACACAGAGTAGTGTTCAGAATAATAGTAGTGCTGTGTGACCAAAAAGATTAATCCAGGTTTTGAGTACATTTCTTATTGTTACATGGGACACAAGGTACCAGTAGATTCTCACAAATCCAACAAGACCAAGCATTCATGATATGCACACTCTTAAGGCTATGAATTTGGGCCATTAGTAAAAAAAAAAAAAAAAGTAGAAAAGGGGGTGTTCACAATAATAGTAGCATCTGCTGTTGACGCTACAAACTCAAAACTATTATGTTCAAACTGCTTTTATGACAATCCTGTGAATCACTAAACTAGTATTTAGTTGTATAACCACAGTTTTTCATGATTTCTTCACATCTTCGAGGCATTAATTTTGTTGGTTTGGAACCAAGATTTTGCTCGTTTACTAGTGTGCTTGGGGCCACTGTCTTGTTGAAACACCCATTTCAAGGGCATGTCCTCTTCAGCATAAGACAACATGACCTCTTCAAGTATTCTGACATATCCAAACTGATCCATGATACCTGGTATGTGATATAGACCCCAACACATAGTAGGAGAACATGCTCATGATGCGTACACACCATGCTTCACTGTCTTCACTGAACTGTGGCTTGAATTCAGAGTTTGGGGGTCATCTCACAAACTGTCTGTGGCCCTTGGACCCAAAAAGAACAATTTTACTCTCATCAGTCCACAAAATATTCCTCCATTTCTCTTTAGGCCAGTTGATGTGTTCTTTGGCAAATTTTAACTTCTTCTGCACGTCTTTTATTTAACAGAGGGACTTTGCGGGTGATTCTTGCAAATAAATTAGCTTCACACAGGCGTCTAACTGTCACAGCACTTACAGGTAACTCCAGACTGTCTTTGATCATCCTGGAGCTGATCAATGGGTGAGCCTTTGCCATTCTGGATATTCTTCTATCCGTTTTGATGGTGTTTTCTGTTTTCTTCCATGTGTCTCTGTTTTTTTGTCCATTTTAAAGCATGGAGATCATGTAGATGAACAGCCTATAATTTTTTGCACCTGCATATAAGTTTTCCCCTCTCCAATCAGCTTTTTAATCAACTATGCTGTTCTTCTGAACAATGTCTTGAACGTCCCATTTTCCTCAGGCTTTCAAAGAAAAGCCTGTTCAACAGGTGCTGGCTTCATCCTTACATAGGGGACACCTGATTCACACCTGTTTGTTCCACAAAATTGACAAACTCACTGACTGAATACCACACTACTATATTGTGAACACCCCCTTTTCTACTTTTTTTTACTAGTAGCCCAATTTCATAGCCTTAAAAGTGTGCATATCATGAATGCTTGGTCTGGTTGGATTTGTGAGAATCTACTGTATTGTTTCCCATGTAACAATAAGAAATATACTCAAAACCTGGATTAATCTTTTTAGTCACATAACACTACTGTATAAATGCAGTACATTTAACCAGGTCATGGGGTCACTTGCTGCCTTTTCTTTTCTGAGTGGTGTTTACATGTTCTCCCCGTGTTCACATGGGGTCCTTCTGAGTGCTCCGGCTTCCTCTCACATCCAAAGACATGTAGGTCAGGTGAAATGGAAATTTTAAACTGTGAATTAGTTTGTCTGTACACATGTGGCCCTTTGATAGACTGGAGTCCTGTCCAGGGTGTATCCTGCCTCATGCCCCATGACTGATGGGATAGGCTCCAGACCCCTACAACACTACTTCCACCAGAGATTACACATGATTTCAGGCCCGATCAGATTTTTTTTACTTATTGATGTTCAAAAACATAGATAATCAGGGATCAGAAATTGGCAATGGGTGACTGCCCTAACATACAAAAAGCATGTGTTTGAGATCACATTGAAGTTTGTGTACTGCTGTGTGTTCACTACTCATTTACTGCTCTGTGTTACCCAGAGGGCTTTTTGTCTCGGTTTGAACCTGATGCTAAAGACGGTACATTACCCTGAATCCAAAGCAATCCCTGCGGACCCTGACATACAGTAACTGGGCATGTTTGCAGAATGGCTGGAGGATCAGACACCGGACCAGGCTCCCAATGCCTCAACATTGCAGGAGATTTTGAGGGGCCCATTCCTTTATGTCGACTGTATAGCATGAACAAAAAACTTCTACATAACAGTCAGACTGAAAAGAATTAAGGAATTTATTGGCTTCACAGACACTGTACATTTCTTGCACTGGTTCGATCCCCTACCTTTACATCACAGCTCGAACAGGCCCTGTTATTTACATACATTAGAAACACGCTGGTGTTATAGTATCCTGAACAGTTTCTTGTAGCGTCCGTAAGCAGCGGTGTGATGATGACACGGAGACGGCTGAGCTATCCTCTGCCATCACTTGCACGTCCTGAACGGTCCCTCCTTGTACAGCCAGCTGCAGGCACAATGAAATGAGTGCACGCACGAAGAAAACTGACTTTGGAACTCAGTCTGCTCTCACCTTAACTGATTACTGCTCAGGGTCAACTTTGATGTTTAGAAGTAATCTTTGTAGCGTTATGATCCGCTCTTCCACCACCTTCTTCAGCTCTTCGAGGCCTCGTTCTTCTAAGGCGGACACAGGCAGCGCCTCGGGCTCTGCAAGTTCATAACTTGGACCAAAAAAAA